>NC_022009.1:81963065-81964469 GCF_000317375.1 Microtus ochrogaster
AAAAAAAAGAGGTGTGCTGGTTTGAATGAAAATGGTCCCCATAGGCATATAGGGAGTGGTACTACTAGGAGGTGTGGCTCTGTTGTAGGAGGCGTGGCCTTGTTGGAGAAAGTGGGCCACTGTGGGTGGGCTTTCGAGTTTCATATGCTCAAGTCAGACCCAGTGTCTATGTCTTTCTTTTCCTGCTGTCTGCCAATCTGGAGGTAGAACTCTCAGCAGCTTTCCAGCATCAGACCTGCCTGCATTCTGCCATGTTTCTTGCCATGACGATAATGAGCTAAACCTCTGAACTATAACCCAGTCCCAATTAAATGTTTTCTTTTATAAGCATTGCCATGGTAATGGAGTCTCTTCATAGCAATAGAACCATGACCAAAGACTATTCATAAGTCTTAAAAGGACTTGAAACTACTGTAAGATACTATATCAGGAAAACTCCATGGCACCAATTTGGGCAACATTATTTTAGGTGCAAACCCCAAAGCACAAAAATCCATATGTGACTCCAACCAACTATGAAGCCAGAGAAACAATGAACAGAGCAAAAAGGTAACCCATAGAAAGGGAGGAATATCAGTGAACCATAAACCTAATAAAAAACAAATATCTAAAAAAAAATCAGGAATAAAAACAACCAATAGCAAAACAACAGAAAAAGCCTAAATAAAGGGCAAACTTTTATTTGGGCAAAGAGCCTAGGCTGACATTTCTCAAAAGGAGACATACAAATACCCTAAAGGCATATGAACAGATGCCCAGTGTTACCAACCAGCAGGCAACTTCAAATTAGAACCACAGTAAAAGACCAGATCACATCTGTTAGAGTGGATATTCTAATATTAGATGAAAACATGAAGTGCTGTTATGTCTGAATGTAAAAATGCCCCCCAGGGCATGATGGGCACTTCAGGGCTACTGGACTGGCTTTGGAGGTGGGTGGTGAGGGCTATGACCTCATCAGTGGATGAGCAGACTGGTGAGTTCACAGCTAAATGGACTACTAAGTGGTGGGACCTAGCTGGAGAAAATAGAACTCAGTGTTTGCCTTTGAAGAGTGTATCTGTCGATGAATCTGCATCTCTGTCTTTCTCTGCTTCATAGCTGCCATGAGGAAAGCAGATTTCTTCCACTGCTCCCCTCCACCCTCTCGCTCTGCTTCACTGTAGGCCTGGAACACAGATGTAAATGGTCTTAGTCACTGTTCTCTTGCTGTGAAGAGACACCATGACCAAGGCAACTCTTGTAAAGAAAGCATTTCACTGGGGGCTGGCTTACAGCTTCAGAGGCTTAGTCCATTATCTAGGAAGCACAGTGCTAGAGCAGTAGCTGGAAGCTGCATCCTGGTCCAGGGGCAGAGAGAGAGAGAGAGAGAGAGAGAGAGAGAGAGAGAGAGAGAGAGAGAGA
>NC_022009.1:81964569-81968924 GCF_000317375.1 Microtus ochrogaster
CTCTAGGCTTGGCATGGGCATTTGAAACCT
Organism: Microtus ochrogaster; assembly: GCF_000317375.1. Classification (NCBI taxonomy): domain Eukaryota; kingdom Metazoa; phylum Chordata; class Mammalia; order Rodentia; family Cricetidae; genus Microtus; species Microtus ochrogaster. The sequence goes on from NC_022009.1 coordinate 81,964,600, forward strand.
CAAAGCCCACCCCTAGTGACACACTTCCTCAAACAGAGCCTTACCTCCTAATCCTTTTAAATAGTGCAATTCCTTGGTGACCAAGCATTCAGATCTATGAGTCTACCCGGTCATTCTCATTCAAGCCACCACATATACAATAAAGCACTAATTGAAAATGAGTAGGTGCTATAAAATGTTTAAATAATAGTATATAAAATATGATTAATAATAATAAGAAATGACAAACTTGGAAAACATTTTGCAATTTTAACAAAAATGATATCTTAATACAGTAAAAATTTATAAATTAGCATAAAAACACTAGTAGAAAAGTTCTAAAAGAGAGAATGACAGAAATAAGTCAATAATCTTATGTAAAAAGTACTTCTCTCCTGTGTCAGATACATGTAAGTGAAGAGGGAAGGATTCATTTAAGATACATATACTAATGCACTCTCATGGAAATATAAAATATTCAAGCTTTTTAAATGTAAATTTTTATTAATAAGGGTTTTCACATGAATAAACAAAATTTAGCATTTTTGGATGTGGTAGTTTGAATGAAAATGACCCCAATAGATCATAGGGAGTGAAATCTTTGAAAGGATTAGATTGTGTGGCCTTATTGGAATAGGTATGGTTTTATTGGAGGAAGGTCACTGGAGTTGGGCTTTGAGGTTTCAAATGTTCAAGCCAGGCCCAGTTCCCCACACTTTCTTCCTGCTGCCAGCTGATCCAGATATAGGGCTCTGGATCTCCAGCACCATGTCTGCCTGCACGCCACCATGCTGCCTACCATGATGATGATAATGGACCAAAACTCCAAACAATAAGCCAGCCCCAATGAAATGTTTTCCTCGTTGAGTTGCCATGGTCATGTTGTCTCTTCACAGCAGTAGAAATGCTAAGACAATAGGAATTGGAGTATGACTCAGCCATTAAGAAGAGTGGAGTCTTCTCATCTACAGGACACTAAATAGAACTAAATGTCCTCACATTAAGCAAAATAGACTCAGAAAGGCAAATACTACACATTTGCTGTCATATGTGGAATGTATATGACATACTTTAAAGTCATAAAAGAGGAATGGGGGCTCATAAAGGGGAATGAGATGAGCAAGAGGCAAGAGACGAGAAAGGGGAGGGGAGGAGGTGAATATGATCAAAGTCCATTGTATATCTGCATGAAGGTGTCATGAGGCCCATTCGTTTGTACAGCTAATATACACTAATAAAATAAATAGAGAGCTATTAAGGACTTTCCATTCTCTGTGAACTGGAAATTCAGCTTAGAGATTATGTCATAGCAAGATGAGGAAACAATCTACAAGTGAGTCTACTCATTGGTTAAATAGATTCATTGGTTGAATTATGCTTCATGATTAAACTGCACCGCATGACCCTGAGTAACAACTGTCTTACTCGAATGGCAGAAAACGAGAGTAGGCGTGTTAGCACAGGCTTGTGAAGGTGGACAAGAGGACTGTTGAAGGTTTGAGGCCACCCTGGGCTAGAAAGTGAGTTCCAGATAACCAGAGCGATACAGAATGGCTCAGCCAAGTGGAAAACAAGATAGAAGATGTGTAAAACTGTCAAAACATGGTCCATGAATGAAACTGGGTGGGAATCTTGAGACAACCCCAAGAAAACAAGGCTAAAGTCTTGTAACCTGTTTCTCTGTGGCTTGGGTTGCTCTTGGCAAGTGCTTTTGGGCCCCTCCCAGCTGCAGTAGCAGGAGTGGGTTTGCTTCAGACTGCCCATCATTTTAGCCATCAGTATTCAGAATGTTTCGTGAATTCACAGGACCCTGTCCTTGAGGCTGTATACAGCTTGAACTCGAGGGAACTTTGCTCATACAACATTGCCAAAACCTCAGAATATAAAGTGTCTGATGTCTTGAATAAAGATGGCTATTGCACAAGACTTCAGTCCACTTCATTTTAAGGCTCACTCTCCCAGGTTCATTCTACCAACTAAAATAGTAACATAGAACTGTACAAATTGTAATGTCATTTTTGTCTAAAACCACTGTGTACACAAGGGTGGTGTGCCTAATTCTAAGTGATGGCTGGGTTGGAGTCATGAACTGAAAGTTTCTTTTGTTGTTGTTTTTTCCTGTTTGATTCTTTATGCAATATTAGTCTACTAAACTGGAGCATTGGAACTATGTCTCACCAGTGTATCTTTAGTATCTGGTATAAAGAATCACGACTTAAACTCTTAGCTACTGCATCAGCACCATGACTGTCTACCTGGTGCTGTGGTTCCCACCATGATGACCATGGACTAACCCTCTGAAACTGAATCAGTTCCCAAATTAAATACTTTTCTTTTATAAGTTGCTTTGGTCATGGTATCTCTTCACAGCAACAGAAAAATGACTATTAAGTAGCTTCTGAACCAGGTAACTCTTCCTTTCAGAAGGAACATATTAGGGCAGATGAGGTGACTTATTATCTAAGGCAAATAACAAAACATCAAACAGAGACCTTAATAACAGGTAAGAACGGAGTCACGTGCCATGGAATGACACTGTGGTCCACAGGAGACCACACAGACAATTGCTGTCCCTTACGACAATTTCTTCTGGGATGGCAGTCATCTCAGTTGTGTGGATATGCTTTATGATGCTTGCCCAACAACAAAATTGTCTAGCGATGAATTCTTCAGAATTTACCTCTGACACTAAGCAATGCGTGATTGTATTTATAATCAGCCACAAAGTGCTAGTGTTTCTGTGTACATTTGTGATAAGGATGAGGGAACAGGAAGGAAGGTGGCTAGGAGAAAGTCAGAGACCCCAGACTTCTTAGATAGCATCGTAGTCCCAGGTTCCAGTAGCCTCCTCTAGAGCACAGCGGCTCTCACCTGCTCCCTCCAGAAAGGTAAAGGCACCATGGAAGGGGAAATAAATGTCCTTCACGAATTCAGCATCATCTTAGAGAATGGCTGCTTCCCTTCTGTGTAATAAAATGAAAGCTGGCATCATTACATACAGCCACCTTGCTGTGTCTGGATTAAACATACTTTCAAAGAGTTTACATAATCTAACTAAAGAAAAGAAAGATAGGAAGTCAGCAGACATAACATCCTTTCAGACAGACCTTAGAAAGTCATTTAAATTGGAAGTCAGATTACACAGAAGCACTAAGGATCTCTCTCCCTCCCTCCTTCTCTATCCCCCCTCATTTCTTCCCTCTCTCCTTCTCTCCCTTTTTCCCTCCCAACTACTCTTTCCAAGTTACCTGCAAGTTTTAGGTTCAGACCAAGACTATATTCGTCCCTTTTTGAAATGTCAAAACAGTACACAGCACTTCCTGGGAGTCACAGACTCTCAGCCTGCAGGGACAGTGTATGTTGCCTAAGGCTTTGCAGACACTGTGCCAACAAGGCTCCTCCCTGTGTGTACTGTTTGTATAGTCAAGTCTACTTGTTGGAGCTAATCTGTACACTTGCCAAGACCATTTTCATAAGAGTTCTTAAATACACTTTCCTCTTCTCCTTTGAGGAAGACTTTGGGAGTTCATAGTGACATCTGCTATATTTATGATGAAGGACTGTTAGTCAGTGCTCTGTAATCATCAAGAAAATCACAAGAACCCATCAAAGTTCTGGAAAAGGACTTCAGAACTTTTCCCAGGCAAACAATGAATGAAGGCTACCACTTTTATTCATAGGAGCAAAGAGCCAAAAGCACAGATTTTTTTCCTGGGTGCTGAGAAATTTCTATAGCGAGGGATACCCAGCTCAGAGGCTTCTTGAATACCATTCCCCAAAGCAAGATTCCAGAAGCTAAGAGAGAAAGTCAGTAGTGACTTGCTGGACCTCATCTTGAGTTGACATCAACACCATCCATGGAATACACTAAGCCCAGCACAGGACACCAGTATCAGTGTTATCCAGGAGAAAAATTTGTAGGGCAGGACTTGTTGGCTCTCTGTCCCAAGCATGCCACACCCTGCATGGCAGGATAGTATGTAATTATTGCTTTTGGAGAAATTAAACTTAATTAAATGATTAAGTTTCATTAAACTATAATCTAGGCTTTTGATTTCCCAGCTGTGGACTTGGCTTGGGAGATTTGGGCTTTAATGTTATGGTAATATCGACGCCTGATTTGTTGTAGGCCAATAGGAAGAGCGTTGGGAAAATTACTCAGCTGCCCCACTTGGTTCATTCAACTTTAGCAAAAGGCAATAATGAGTTTATTTGGTGGCCCATGACACAGTTCTACTCTGCTTAGAGAGCTCAGGATCATAAACCAAAAGTGGTAACTTTTGTTCATTGTTTGCCTGGGAAAAGTTCTGAGGTCCATATCCAGAACTTAGACCTTTCTCTCTTTC
>NC_022009.1:81969183-81971651 GCF_000317375.1 Microtus ochrogaster
CTGGAATACTCTATCGGGGCACATACACCTGCACACCTCACCATCAGTGTTGTTCCCACATCTGGAATACTCTATCGGGGCATATGCACCTGCATACTTCACCATCAGTGTTGTTCCCACATCTGGAATACTCTATCAGGGTATATACACCTGCACACCTCACCATCAATGCTGTTCCAACATCTGGAATACTCTATTATGGCATATACACCTGCACACCTCACCATCAGCATTGTTCCCACAGCTGCAATACTCTATCAGGGCACATACACCTGCACACCTCACCATCAACCTTTTCCCCACAGCTGGAATACTCTATCAGGGAATATACACCTGCACATTTCTCCATCAACCAGATTTTTCATCAAGACAACCCTGCAGAAGGTAGGCAAGCTTATCTTTGGATATCTGAAAACCCTATTGTCACTCTCTGAAAGCTACATCTGGATAAAACAAAGGTACCCAGAGCTGTTTTCTAGGGAGGCAGCTGGCCCAAGACTCTGTTGTGAGTTTACCTTCAGATGAAGAGACTCTGAGGACGTATAGTATGGATCATAACAATCTTTTTCAGAAAAAAAAAAACTACCCAGTGAGGAATACCTAGGGGAGCTAGTCACTATTCATGTGGAGAAATCTTCAAGAAGCAGGGGTTGGGTAAGTAAGTATCCAGAGGGCTGTCTTTATGGGGTTATTGTTGGACACCCTCAGTTCTATCAGACAGATGGCTGTTTTACTTTTCATCTTGGGCACAGTCCAAGAAATGAGAGTCAGGGATCAGTGTGATTGTGACATATTCTTTGTCCCTCTGTCCAGATTCCTTGGGACACAAGGTTTTTGCTGAAATACCCAACTTATACAGCCTCACATCAGACACTTGCCCTGTGTGTCCTTTAGTAAGTAGGTTCTCATTCCATGACATACAGTGGGGATTCTCCTGTGTGGTCTGGTTTAGTTGTGAATTCATTTTTTATTGATGGCAGAAACATTCCTTTGTTTCTGAAACAGTGCACAATTACTAAACCCCTTCTTGGCAGATAGGTATCCCCTTTCCCCTACTTCTTTCCTTTGGGCAGGTGGGCAAGACGCTCTGCAGGCACACTCCTAAAGGTGCTTCCTCTGCAGGCTGCAGACTTCGAGGGCATAGCTGTTGGATCATTCGGTACCTGTACTTTGAGTCCAATAGATACTGTAAAGTCTTTCCCAGAGGATTTTTGGCACATCACAGATCACTAGCCAAGCATCAGCGTGCATTCTCCTGTCCCTCCTCTGAACCCCCACAGCACGTGATAATGTTGTTTACCTCTCTGGGTAGGAGGGCTCACCATTCATTCACTTCGATATCTTTGACTACCAGTGAATTTGAGCATCTTCTTATAGTCTCATTGGTTATTTAAATTCATTCTGTAAATTCTTTCTTTCTTTTATTCTTCATTTTGCTACTCATTTACCAAACCAAGTATCTCACAACGTTGATAGAAATATTGTCTCTTAAATTAGTAGTGTACTTAACCTATTGACTTCACAATTTTTAAAACTCAAACTAGCGGTATTTTCTAGCTGGAGGGAAGTGGTTTCTGGTGGGTTTTACAGCTGCAAATCCCAGGAGCTGGGGCATGGCTATCAGTTAAGGATCCCTATATAAGCTTCCCTGGAGCACAATAAAGTTGGCATTCTTGTATCAGCAGACAAAGTGTCTGAGGCAGGCAAAGAAAGTCAAGGGGCCAGGGGTCTGCAGCCCCCAACACTGGGATCTGTGTCTGGCTCGCTCGCAATGACTGCAGACACAAAATGAAATGACTGGATGGACAGTACACCTTCTAGCTATGATGGTGAGAATTTAAGGATCTTAATTGGTTTACATTTTGCTTATTTGTGTATTCTGACATTTTTTTCCTCCAATGAGTGTGGATTGTAACAACAATATAAAGTGGGGGGGGGGTGTGAGGACTATAAACAGAACCGGTTCCTGCGCTACTGGCCCAAGACAAAACAAAGATAAATAGGGCACACAGCTACTATTCCTGGAGACTTGAGGCTTCCCCTCAGGGAGAAAGGTGATATGTCTGTTCTCAGAGCCTCTGGGAAATCTCTGTAAAGGCCAGCTAGCCTGGAGGTGGGGCAGCTTCAGTTCTAAGAAGACATTGCATTCTGCCAGCAAAACCTAAGCTAAGCCTGAGATGGCAAACTCAGGTGTGATGGGCACCACTGTTATTTAAGTGAGTGTTAAATGGATTGGAAGGGCAGACTGGGCTGAACTGAAGCAGTAACTACCAGGGTTCAGTGTGGTAGTCACAACCTGTGGAGTGTTGGAACAATGCTGTTTCTGCGGCAGTTTAATTGCTGGCCGGGACTTCAGCGCTTAAGATAGTTCCAACTGGTGATTAAGGGACCCCTTCAAGTTACAGCAAATGCAGCACCTGTCCCTAAGTGACAAAGGTCAAGCAAAGTCTCACCCCTAACCAATAGCA
>NC_022009.1:81971945-82000749 GCF_000317375.1 Microtus ochrogaster
CTCCTTCTTTTTCCCAAAATCAGCAGGCATAGTGGCTGTCTATAAATTGCATACTGAAATTGTAGCCTGTGGAAAACAAACCTGGAGGCAGGGTGAGTGGGTTTTCCCAGCCCCTCTCAGAGGTAAGTGAAGCCTTGTGTTTTTTGACTTCATACTCTAACCTTGGAGTCTGTGAATGGCAGAATGCCAATGCCGGGCTCAGTAAAACTCACTCAAGCAGGAAACCAGAACTCTGTGGAACAGACAGGTTGTTCTCAGGGGGTCTACAAGCCCTCAGACATGTTTAAGACTTCATCCTCCTGTAGGTGGATCTTTCTGAAGCCAGCATTCCTCATGCTGAGATCATGGCCGACTCCCCCTGGGTTTAAAGTATGACAGTTATGACAATGAGGAATCTGGGCTGTCAGCTGTGCCCATGGAGAGATTATTGCTGCTAATGACAGTCAAGCCCTCAAAAGATCTGAATGCAAAGTTATTCCTCTACAATGTGGTAGTAGCCCCAGGAGACCAACAATCTGTGGAGAGGAAGGCCAACAGGGATAGAGTAATCTCTCTTGTTGTCCTCAGCAGGGCACGAGCCTTTGGGGCCGAATCTTATCCAAGTTGCATACTTCACAGTGCTTCCCATCTGAGAATGGGCATTCTTTCACATCTGACTTGACCATAAAACAATACAAATCTCACAAGAAGCTCCCAGGTCTTACAACTTATAAGACGTACAATGCCACTAACCAGAGGAGTACATTCAGAACACCCTGGGGGCTCCAAATGCCTGAGGAAAACTGGAGGTGTCTAACATGTCTTTCTGGGATTGTAAGATTGTAACACAGCTTTTAGAAGGATCTATATTGAATGTACCATTTCACTCAGACATGGGTAAGACCAACAAGCTTTTTCCTTTCTAGGTGTCTATTCTGAACCTTTCTGTTCTGTTTCTGTGTTGAAAGGAGACAGGGTTCATTTTTAGTTCGGATTGGCCTCAAACTCCTGCTTTTTCCTCCTCAGCCTTTCTTCCCATGCTCGGTCAGAACTAGTTTTAATCCCCACCCCTAAATGAGGCCCACTGAAGCATAGACCTTTGTTGTCATTTTGTTTTGAACTTCCTCAAGGTTTTTGTTGTTTGTTTTGTTTCTGTTTTCCCCCTTGCTTGGCTGCTCATTTGTGGCAGAGAATCTTGCCTCTGAGGTGTGCCAGGCTGTTCTGTGGCTAGCTTTTAGTTATTACGATATACCTAACAGCTGAGAGACTTCTTTTTTCAAACTACCACAAATGGACTCACAGAAAGTTCAAACAAGGCCGTGGAACCTGTGGAGAATTGAAGCAGCCTACAAAAAGAGCGTCCCCCATCCCCTCCACCCCCATCATGCCCTCCAGAATTGAAAATTCTATCTTCCCAAGCAAACATTCCAACCTCCCAATGACGGAGAAATCAGATTTTCGTGGTGAGATAGCATAATAAATTGGGCGAGTCCCCAGCATTTCCCACCCACGCACCGTGCAGGGCCCCTGGAGTTCTCGCGAGTGCTACCTGTGAGACCGGTTCAAGAGAACTGTGCAAACACAGTCAAGGAGGAGAGAGGGGATGTGCAGGACCCAGGTGAAGTACCTCAGAGTGCAGAACGGGACAGAGGGGCAGTTAAGAAGTGTGGCTCAGGCCAGGGACAAGAACAGATTTTTAGTGACTGAAGTACTCCAGCTGTCTGACTGGATTAGTAGCTCGCCCTTTAGTTTTTTCTTCGTGCACCGCCTAAGGCACGTTTCTTGCAAAGGACAACAGCCTGAGTAATTCAGTGGTTTTGTGTCCATGTCACACTGGGAGCTACTCCACGTGGCTCAGGGTTTCGTCTCCACGCAGATCCCTTAGAACGTAGAAGCTCTTCCCTTGGGCTGGTAACTCCTTCCAGTTTCCTTTCCTACCACGGTCTCTCTCTCTCTCTCTTTAAATGCTTCTCACAGACAAAGGCTACTGAGTCTTTTACCTCCCCTCACACACCTTTTAAGTGTTTTTTAAGGCCTTGTTTCATCTCACCCACTGTTTTCAACACTTGAATTCATGCAGCCCTCGCTTAAACCATTTCACAGGTGCATCAAAGGGTTAATTAACCTGCCCTAGGTCACTACTAGTAAGAAAGAGGGAGCCTCCAAGCTCAGGCTCCCTACTTATCCATGTGGTTTCTCCAGAACGGGAATATTTTCCTAAACATGGTCCCATCTGTCCTTGACTCTACGTGAGAGTGTTTCTCCAAATCCTTTGCAGCAGTCCAGCTGTGGTTGGGGCTCTAGAGTGCTCTATCCTTCTCTGGAGATTAACCCAGCATTTGCAAATGCTCCTGTGTCCACCCTGCAAGCACTTTCAGCTACCAGGGGTCAATGCCACTCACCTGGTACTTCCAACACCTCATTGGGACCTGTCTTTCCTATGGATTGGGCAAGGCCCCTCGCCTTGTGGCCCATCTTGAGACCTTTTACTGTTTGGGATGTGCTTGCTGTATTTATTATGTCTGTGTGCAGACAGCTAACATACTTTGGAAGTTCGAGAGATGGCTCAGAGGTTAAGAGCATTTGTGCTCTTCAAGAGAACCTGTTTGGTTCCCTGCACTGATGTAGGACAACTCACAAATAAACCCCTTTTCTGGTCTCCGTAGGCATCCAAGCATATATGACATGCACCCACACTCACACGGGCACATAAATAAAAAATCTTTTTATAAAAGTAAGTTTGAATGACTTAGAAAAGATAAACGTTTCACTTGAAAGTCCATGTTCTCACCTACTAACCTGTTCTTTTCTCTGAAGGAAGGAAAACCTGGAGGGGGACAGAGGATTAAAGCTACAGTGAACAGTTGGTCCATGTGTGCCTTCAGAACCATTGTTGGAAGCACTGCCCTGACCTGGAAGCTGAGGAGGGGGTTGGGTCTCATCTTGCCTTGTGTTTGTGGTGGGAGCTGGAGTCTGGCCACAGCAGGTATACAATGTGTGCAGCGTGACTGACAAGCAGACTGGAGAACCAGCAAGCATAGCAATGTGGACAAGTTCTGCTACATTCTTGGGATAATGAGAGACTTTGGTAAGTAGAAGGTGATGTTAGACCACAGGGAAGATGGCCGTGGATGACACAGTAGGGGCATATAATAGATGGCCCTGAATGGTGGCAGGAGTTCAAGGCCAGCCTGGTCTACAAGAGCTAGTTCCAGGACAGGCTCCAAAGCTACAGAAAAAAATCATGTTTTGAAAAAGGAAGGAAAAAAGAAAGAAAGAAAGAAAGAAAGAGAAACAGAAAGAGAAATTTAAATTTCTCACACAAATTAAATTAAAAATATGCTATACCAAAAATTATGACATGCAAAAGAGTAATAAGTGTCTGCATCAAAAATACAAAGATTTCAAATAATCTGCAGAGAATCACAAGGATCTACAAAAGCAAGAACAAGCATGCCCTGAATTCACAGAAGAAAAGCAAAAACAAAATTGGAGCAGAGATAAAACAGAGCCCTCCCTGCTGTCCCAGAGGATGTAAGTTTGGGCCCCACACAGCTCCCAACCACCTGTAACCCAACTCCAGGAGGATCTGAAGTCTTTTTCTGGCCTTGGTGGACTCCTGCTTCTGTGTGGCATACACTTGGACACACACATACAAGTAAATAAGAATAAATCTTTTAAAAACAGACCTTGAGAATAAAATCTGCAGGCTCCTGAATACCAACAAATTATTGTTCCACCGTCTGCATTAATCCTCAGAGAAGTTAATCTGCCTGCCATCTCTGGAGCATTCCATCCTATGAAGTTTTTCCAGTTTTCTTTTTAGCTTTTATTGATTTATCTGAAGAGCTCTTGGGGGCAACTGGAATCATTGACACTACCCCAGACCCTGTCCTCCACAGGGCCACGGACCCATACATGGCCCTAGGCAGTAGCCCATGTCCCTATGTCTCCATGGCTCCAGGTGGCAAAACCAGAACAACATGACCCCAGGTGTGGCATGGTCCTGGGAAACTGATCTGCCCCAAGGTGGCTGATCAGACCGCAGTCATCCTCGTGGCCCTCAGTGACAGCAGGATCCCTGGACATCGACTCAGGCCCTGTCTGCTGTAGGGTCACAGACTCAGACATGACCCTGTGCAGCAGCCCTGGCTTGGATTACACACTCAGATCAGAATGTTCCTGGTGCAGCATGGTTCTCAGATGCCCTCGTGGTCACAGGTGGTGGCCCAGATCCTGGGCATCCATGTAGGCCAGAGACATCAACCCAGACCCTGACTGCTGCAGGACCATGGACCAGACATGGTCCTTAGCAACAGCCCAGGTCAGATTGTCACCATAGCCCAGGTAGCTGTGCAGGCTACCCAGATGGGCATGGCCCCCATGGCAGCATGACCTTCGGACACCAACGTGACCCTAGGTGGTGGCCCAGACCACAGGCTCCTGCACTGCCCCCAGTGGCAACAGGAGCCAAAGAGTCAACTCAGGTCCCCTTGACTGCTTCTGGGCCCCAGATCAAGACCTGGCCCTTGGTCACAACCCAGACCCAGACATCTCCCTGGACTCAGTGACCAGCTGGTCATTCATGTCAGCTCGTTCCTTACCATCATTACCTCCCCAGGTCTACCTCTCTGCTCAGGCCCCTAACCCTTCTGCCCCTCCTTCTCTTCTGTTTCCTGACTCTGTACTCAGTCACCACAATGGTGCCCAGCACTAGGGCTCTTGATTCAGTCACAGGCAGAACTTGGTTGAGTCTTGCCCACCCCATCCATAAGAGATTGTGTGGAGCTGTTGCCTTTCCTTTCTCCTGTGCCCAGGGCCTAGAGACCTCGAGCAGTAATTGGTGTGTTGATTGTGACACCCACAGACCCAAAAGTCAGGGGGTAGGGCACCATCTGTGTTGCAAACAATGCTTAAGGCAAGTGTTTTGTACAGAATGCTGGACTACTAACAACATGGCAGCGTTCTTTGCCCTTCCTGGGAGCCACACCCTGGGCAATGAGTCTCTGGCCCTTTGTGCCAAGAAACAGCTCTAGGATCTGGATTAGTGTGAAACTTACCCTGGCTCAGATGTGACCGAAGTGGCAGTGTACACTTGTAAGCTTAGGCTGCTAGGGCCCTTGATTATTTCTCTGTCAGAGCCAAGCCACCACTATGTAAACAAACCCAGACCAGTTCCCTGGATAATGAATGACACGTGGCTTGGCCACCCATTGACTTAGCTAACAGCCAGCCAACCACTAAATACATGGCAGACAGCCCCAGGAACATCTCTCTGATACAGGGAGAATATTTGCAAGTTAGCTTTTGTGTTTCCCCCACTTGAATCCATAACTCTGATAATTAAACTCTACTCTAAATCAGACAAAGTTTTCAATCACTCCCATTTTAAAGTTCCAAAGGGGAAAATAATGGACCCATTTTCATATTTTTTTTCCTGACACTGACTTTGGGGATGAGCTTAGAAGTTTTATTCTCTTTCTGAGGTGATCCGGTTTTTACAGGAATCCTAAGAGTGGGAAGGAATTAGAAAGCAAAAGTAGTGTTATTAACTGCCTATCAATCAAAGAGCCCACGGCAGGCACTCATATTCAGTGAAAACAAAAAGCGTAGCTTGCACACATTTGCAAGGGTGATTTACTAAAGTCACAGCATCTAGGTCAAAGGTTGAATTCAGTATAGAAGAACTGTGTCACATTGAAGTTAGAATAATACATGTTAATTAGTTAGAATCAGGTTCAGTTGTGAGTGACAGGCAGCCTTAAATAATAACAGCTGAATCAAGATTGTAGTTTGTTTTTCTAAATCAACATTTTGGGTTTTTGGAAACTGAGTTCAGCATAGCAATGAAGTCCAGACATCATCTACTTGCCCTTCTGTAAAGGACCTTGGCCCCAGGAACCACCAGAGCAGTTATAGGTGTTGCATAGACAGGAGAAGGGATGAGGAAGAAAAATCAGCTCCTTTGGAAGGCATGATACTTTAATATGCCAGCTAGCAACACTAAGGTCAACCATCTTGCCTTGTTTTCGCCAGTCTGCAGGGAGGCTCTGGGGAGGAACCTGTGCCCCCAAAGGCCACGTGTACGGATCCTGTTGGATGAAACACAACTGGAAAGCAATTAGCAATCTCAGTCTCAGAAAGTTTAGCATTAAGTCTTTACTATGGTGTGGCAGTTTGAATGGAAATGGCCCCATAGGCTCATAGAATCTTGGTCACCAGGGAGTAGCACATATACTCCGTACATACACGTGGTCCTTTGAATGAAATAGCTCCATGGACTCATAGGGAGTGGCAGTATTTGAAAGGATTAGGTGTGTGGGCCTTGTTGGAGGAAGTGTGTGAATTTGAGGTTTCACACGCTTAAGCCAGGCCCACTGGTTCTCTCTTCTGATGCTTACAGATAAAGACATGGAACTCTCAGTTCCTTCTCCAGCACCATGTCTGCCTTCAGGACACCATGATGATAATGGACTAAACGTCTGAACATGTAAGCTAGCCCCACTTAAAAATGTTTTCTTTATAAGAGTTATTGTGGTCTTGGTGTCTCTTCAGAGCAATAGAAACACTGACTGAGACATATGGTATACTTTAATTTCCATGTCAGTTGGGTTCTGAGCAAAGTTTATGGGTCAGATGTGTGTGATCCTCAAAGCAATTCTTCATGGGAACACTGTAATTTCTAGCATCTATTTCTATAGCTCATGAACTAGAATCTGCATGAGCCTAGTGTCCTTGACAATGTCTTCAGCCTGTACTCAATATTCTGTTATTCCATCTTCTCAAGGAAAAGAAAAGCATTTCAGATGAGTTATGTGTGTGTATATGTGTGTGTGTGTGTCTGTGTGTCTCTCTGTGTGTGTACATGTGTGTGTAGAAAGTACACAAAGGACAATGTTGATCCCAGGGAAGGCTCTCAGCTTTGACCCAGCTTCCATTAATGCAATGGCTCAAACACTCAGTCCCCTAGGGAGGCAGGCTTTGACCTTGTTCACAACTGGCCTCACCTGCAGCATACCTGTGTGTAAGACAAACATGTTCATAGCTGTGGAAACTCAGATTCCCAAGAATAGAGAAGAGGGCAAAGCAGAGACAATGAAGGGGTAAAATGTGAAAACTGACAATAGTCATTTTTATAGCCTTCTAAATTACCAGTTACATGAGCTATTCCAACAACAGAAATTTCTGGAATGATTTCATTTGGCAGCTGATGTCATTTTCTGCTCCCATCAAGCAGTTCACTGTTGGTGACAGATGTCCTTCGCGATTGCTGCTGGGAGCCTTGCTTCTCTGAAAGCTTTGATTGATGCATCTGTCCTCTCAGCCTTGGAAACCTCTTCCCTAGGCTGCTCAGGAGGGCCGATCTCAAACCTTTCTTCCCATTTCCAAGCTCTCTGAAAATCCAGATTGTTCTGTATAGACTACATGAAGGGGGTCGGGGGGAGGGTGGAAGTTTCCAGGACAGGCTCTAAATAGGCTGAAATTCTTTTTCTGTCTGCTGTTCAGTATCTGCTTTGATAGCTGACAAATTGATAGAACAGCATCGGTGAAACTCACTTCATCCAAGCACCCAAGGAGGGTTGGAGTCTGTGTGTTTCGTTTTAGAAGCAGGCTTGATTTCTTACAAGAGATTGGGATTTCTCTTTGGTCACCTCAAGGAGATTGCTCTGAATTTTTTGGTTGTATACAAAATGCCACCCCCTATTCACTCAATCGGCAGCCACCAGGACAAAGTCATCCATTCCTAACCCCTTGAGCTGCTCTGCAGGAGGCTGGAACCCTCTGGACACCCCTAGAAGGCAGGAACAGTCTGCAGTTCAGAGTGTTAACCTGAGCAGAGGCCTCTGCACAGAAAAGTTGGTTTGCACATGCAAGACCCAGGCTGCTGCCAGCAAAGCTCAGCCTCCTCTTCCAGAGGTTGAATCCACAGGACCTAGCCACACTATTCCCAAAGTGTCTTTCTTCCTCTGTGCATTTAATCTAGCAAAGTCTGTGCTTGGGTTCTGATGCTTCCTCTCTGCCCAAGAATTTAGGGCTATTCAAAGCTGTGTTTCCCACTAAGTCTTTAAAAACTCAAAATGTATCCATCTAGCTAATATTAGCAAAATTTGGTATTTGGTTTTATCTCCTTAACCAGGTGTGTGTGTGGTATGCATGTGTGTGTGTATATATATATATATATTTGCATATGTATCGTATATATAAGTGCATATATGTGTATATGTGTGTGTCATGAGAATGTGTATCTATATGTGTATGTGTGGTATATTTGCATATAGGTGTGTGCATTTATATATTTGCATATGGGTATATATATGTATCTAGATAGATAGACAGACAGACAGACAGACAGACAGACAGACAGACAGATATTTGCATATGTTTGTGAATGTAGAGACCAAACACTGGCTTCTAGAATAATTTTTGACCACACTTACACATAGTCAGGGTTTCTGAATCAAATCCAGAGCTTAACAACATGGCTAATCTCTCTCTACCCAGCTTGCTCTGGGGAGTCCTTGTCTCTACCTTCTGAGGCTGGAAGCGCAGGCATTTTCGTGGGATTGGCTCTGAACCCACAGGGCATTTCTCTACTGTTCCCTCTTTCCAGGCCCTGAGCAGGTTGCCATTAGGTTTGGAACATTTCTTATTTACCATGAAGGGCCTGGGGGTGTCTGTTTTGATGAATATCTGTTATCTTGCTAAAAGGCTTTACTCTGAGGAGAGGAAAACTCACATTCCCCCAGCTGGTCCAAAGCCCACATACAAGAGAACCATAGTATGCACACACAGGCTTCCTCTTGGGCCTTCTCCGATGCTTACTGAAAGGCTGCTACACCAGAAATACCAAGACCAGTCTTTTTCCTTGCCTACTGTAGAACTAGGAGAGGATCGTGATGACCTATTCTGAACCCCCTGGGGATGGCAGCCTCCAGCTCTGCTTGCCTATCCTCCATGGCCTGGCTCCTGCCCTCTACTGTGGGCATGCGATACCAAGAGGCCTGTAGCAGCTTGGGTAACTGAGCATCTTCATTCTTGCCTGTTCTGTGTGATGCCCTTCCTTTGAGAACTTGTTTCCGCATGGTGGCGAGAGCAGGTCTAACCTGTTTCCCAGTTGCACTATTTGGGTAGATAACACGTTTGACAGCTTGCATCTAGAGGTGTGTGCCTGTCTAGATCCCACTGATTACAGTATCCATCCTTAAACACAGCCAGAACTGGTAGACCTCAGTTCCCCCGGGAGCCATCTGATGCATGATGTGATAGTACAGAAAGTGGTCCACACTCCCTGATGGAAGATGGCAGAAAATGTGTTCAGACATGATACAGACAAGAACAGCAGAAAAGAACACCCAGGAGGAACAGAAGAGCGGGATGAACCATGAGTTACTGCTGTTGGCAGCCCAGGACTTACTCAGATCTTTGGCCTCAGGTTGCGCAGATGGAGGGGTGCTAATGAAATCTTGCTCACGTGCCTCATCCGGGGCTCTCAGGACTTTGAGCTTCAGCAACATCAGCAGGAAACAAGCAACAAACTAGACTAAGCATTCTGCTTTCTGTTCAGTGTGAGGCAGCAGGATGCTCCTGATTACTGCCTCTCGAAGGACCTCTCTTGGTTTCCAGGTTTCCAAACCCTGGCCTTTGTAACTTCGCCAAGATGAAGTCTTCAGCTTGAATTGCTGGGGTGCATTCTCTGTCTGGTCTCAGCTGCCACGACAGGTTGTTCTTTTGGAGAGGACTCTAGAGTTGTGCTAGCCAGGACTCAGCAGCTATTTTTGGTAGCCCTGAGTTTGATTACAGGGTTTTTCCCTCATAAAGATTAACCTAAATGGTTCATTTTCTAGGTCTGTTCATATTTTTAAAAAATATTCAATTAGCATTCCCATGATCCATCATCTTTTTGAGTTAATGGTGATGGTGTGTGCCTGTATAAAGTCATGTGCCCATGTGTGCAGAAGCCTTAGGAAGACCATCAGATCTGTGCCGCTGGCAGCTGTAGGTGCTGAGAAATGAACTCAGGTCCTCTGCAAGAGCAGCAAGTACCCTTAACATCTGAGTCATCTCTCCAGCCCTGAGCCTTCTTCTTTTTAATCTCTGTTCCTTCTGGCAGGATTTATTTCTTGTAGTCTTTCATTTCTTGCCACTTCCCCTAACAAATCACTGGGATCTGAATCTATAAACATAATAATAATGGTGGTGGTGGTGGTGGTGGCAGTTATATTCACCAAGAGCTTCCTCTCTAGAGGGCATTGAGTCCTTAGCATGCTCCTCTTAGTCTGGCAGGGCTGTTTCCAGACATTCAGTTCCGGTAGTGTAATGGAACACCCTGAAAAGCTTCTCATGAAACAACTAGCAGTGGTTCAGAAGAGCAAGCAGCCCTTAAATGCCAATCTTAGCTGGTTAGAAACAGAAAGAATACCTCAGGATAAAAGCCATGAAGACAAAGTTGAAAACCACAGTGGCCAGCACCACTAGCTTTGGCTGCCAGAAGGTGTCTCCAATTTTTCTAACCAAGGCATTTGGAAATTATTAACCGCTTGGAAAAAAATCTAAGACCTCAGCCCTTTTTATGGTAAAAAGGTGAAGCTTAAATTTTGATGTGGGAGGTCCTTCTGTATATGTGCTGCTTTTATTGGTTAATGAATAAACCTGCTTTGGCCAATGGCTTAGCAGAGTAAAACCATGCAGGAAATCTGAACATAGATAGATAGATAGATAGATAGATAGATAGATAGATAGATAGATAGATAGATAGATAATAGAGTCGAAGCGGACACCATGTAGCCACTGAAGGAGTAGCATGTTACACTAATAAGCCACAGCCTTGTGGCAATACACAGATGAATAGAAATGGGTTAATTTAGTAGTTAGAGCTAGCCAGTAAGAACCCTAAGACATTGGCCAAACAATTCTAACTGATAATCATCCTCAGAATGCTTATTTCTTAAGCGACTTTGGGAACAGGTAGACAGAGAAAAACCAGTCCGGGGGACCAGCGAAACAGAGAATGCTTCTAGCTAAAAATTCCATCTCCAATATATTAAATAAGAAGAAAATTCCCATGAGCTGAGTGATCATCCTGAGAAATGAGACAAAGAACAACCAATGAAATCAAAGGAACAGGAAAACAAACCTATGAACACCTCCTGAGCCACAGCCCTTGAAGACATACAGTTTCAGTGGAAAGAAAAAGCTGGGAAAAAATTGTGTCGTGGCTAACAGAGACAAAAAGAAAAAAGCCCTATTTTGACCCAATTCTGGGTTGAGGACAAGGATGCCTGTGGGATTTATACACATAGGCCTTCCCCAGGCATATTCAAGCTAATAAGAGAACCAAGAAGCGCAAAGTCCCTGCTTGGAGAGATCCCTAAAGCGTATGGCAACACACACAATAAATTCTAGAATTCCTACTCTAGATTTGTAATTGTATCGTATACCCACCAAGCTGTTTTTTAGACACCCATGAGCCTATCCTAGTGTGGATACTGGGAGCCGGACTCGGGTCCACTTTCAGATGGAGAAGCATCAAGTGCGCTTAACTACTGTCCCATCTCTCCAGTCCCAGCAAGTGGAATGTTTTAGAACACAAAAGTTTTTAATTTTAAAAGTCTGGGACAAACATCTTAACACTTTCCTCAGGTTTTATATAATAAGAGGGGGCCCTTTAAACAGCGCAGTTACAACTAGAAAATGAAATTATCTTCCTGATTGCTTGTAATCTATTTACATGATAATTAGCACAAGACTACGATACAAATTACCTTCACATGAATAGGCCTCCATTTGCATAAATTATAATTCTAATAATCTTCTATTTTCAGTCCAAAATTTAGATATGGATATGCTGCCTTTTTACTAGCATAGAAAGAACCAATATCTTAATCAGATTGATTCTGCTGCTTTGATGTAATTTTGAAATTTGGGCATCTTGTTTGGGAAACACTAGACCACTTGGCCACCTTTGATTCACACTCATGTTATTGGTGTTCAGGGTTTTGTGTGGTGAACTTCTTATGGGTCTAAAATAGGAAGAGCCCTTATTAAAATAGGAAATTTATTTGGTAGCTTATTGTCACTGGGAATTTGGGGACATCATGACAGGGTTGCCACATGTTACCAGGGAAATTGGGGTTCCCTTGTAGGGATCTTAGTCTCACTAATAAAAGAATTTAAGAAAAGCTCAAAAGAAAGTTGGGGGACAATTTTATTAGCATTTAAAAGAAAAACAGAACTGTTAGCTCCTCAATAATGACACAGACTTATTAATTATGAGAGCTCACTGATAGATTATGCTTGTTTCTAACTAGCTCTTATAACTTAAATTAATCTGTAATTTTTGGTCTACATTATTCCACAAGCTCATTACCTCATCTCCATTATGCCCATCCAGGTTATTCCTCCTCCATCTGGCAGCTCCGCCTTTCTTCTTCCCAGAGTTCTCTCCGTTCAGAAGTTTCGCCTATACCTCCTGCCTGGCCAAAGCAATCACAGTGACCCATCTTCACACAGTGTAAAGGAATATTCCACAACACTCCAGGGTAGCCAGCTGTAAATACTGGCAGCAGCCTGAGGAGGAGGACAGAGGAGAAAAAGCCATGCTACTTGTTGAGTTATCCATGGAAGCCAGCCACCTGGGGAACAAGCAGCCACAGGGTGGAGAGGGAACTTCAGAGAAGAGTCTGGCTCCAAGGACTAGAGTGTAGGAGCCAGCCATGATAAGCCAAACATGAACAGATCACCCAAAGGAAGTTCTTCACTTCCAACCGTTATCACCTGCCAGTGCAGGACTCAGCCATCAATAAATTTAATAGAGGCCTGAGTCTCAGTGGTTTACCCTGAAGCAATACCTGGTTGCAGGAAGGACCATAAACTAAGATTACCTGAGCACCACCCAAGAACAGACCATCCAAAGGAAATACCTAACCTTCCAACCACTGTAGATAGGATCACCTGCCAGCACACACTCACCAGAACCCCCCCAAAAATGTCAACCAATCAGGGGTCCTGAATCTCAGAAACCCCTCACCCCCACCTTTACTACTATAAAAACCCAACTCTAACTGAGCTCGGGGCTCTCTGTTTATTCCAATACGTTGGACATGTAGAGAGACCAAGTTCGCAAACTTGCATAAAATAAAGGCTCTTTGCTTTTACATAGGGGACTCAGTCTCCTTGTTGGCGTTTGAGGGACTTTGTGGATTTGGGCATAACAAGCAAAAGCATGCTTAGAATAGAAGAAAGAAGATAGAAAGGAAAAGGCACACTTTTCCGCAAAGTAGGCAGACCTACATAGCTGCATGCTGTGGCTCAGTAAGCAACAAAGAACAGGGGTTCTGGAGAGGGAAATAGCACAGCCTCATGAACGGGATAAGGATTCCTCCTGCCTTTTTAACACAGCTCCTTCCTTAGGGATGCTCCCTTAGCCTGGTGATTGACTTGTCTACTGCACTGTTGGGGTTCTAGTCAGGCCACAGATTCTCTTGACCAGAAGGAAGCTTTCCATTAATGTGCCCTTACTGCTACTGTGACATTATGACATCATTTTTTAACCTCATAAATTCTTTAACCTAAAATTATTTTGATCCACACTTTGCCTGTGACAGAGTACTGTGTACTGTGATTAGAGATTTGAAGACCTGGTACCACCACTGTGCACTGCGGCTTATCGGCTGGGTTCTTTGAATCTAAAGCTCCAGTGGACAGAATATTTTAAAATGATTGAATTCTACCGGGTGCAAGTTGTCTGTCATTGACTATTGCAGAAAAGTCCTGGAGTGATGAGGACCACTGTGTCTACTCTGGAAATCATGCCTTGTCCAGTCTCAAAGTCTGTACTAATGCAATCAGTGACCAGCACGGCCTCCCACACAACCCACTTCCATTCTCTCCACGTAAGCCCAGGGACACCTCAAGCTGGCACTTATATGACAGAAGTAGGAGAAATGTCCCTGGTACAAAAAGAATGGATCTGTATACCTCGTGCTCTGCCCAAGTAGTCTTTGCTGGTGGCTCCATGGTGACCCAGGTCCCCTCCCTGTGTATCTCTCCTTTGTAGCCACTCTGTGAGGTCCCGCAGGCTTGTCCATCGCTCTGCAGACCTAAGGTCAGGCTGACTTGTTGTTGGTGAGACGATGGGGTCCCACAGCATTCAGGCCAGTTCTGGCACTGTCATTGCACACCATGTGACAGAGTGATGAGCCAGTTATTGTGAGGACAGCTTCATCTCTAGCACCAGAATCAGACACATCCCTCCCACACACGCACACCTAACAACTATGCCATCTAAACTCTTCTATATTCATCAGCATCCCCATGAGCATCTCAGTGGGTCATAGCTCCTACACAGTGGTTATGACCTCAGGTGCCATCACTATATCCTGTGTGCTAAGAGATGGTGTATACAACAGAAAAGAAAGTAGCTTAGAGGCCAGGCTGGGGTACACCTCAGAAGAAGGAACTTAGGGGCCAGGCTGGTGTAAACTTCAGACAAAGGAGCTTAGGGACCAGGGTGATGTAAACTTCAGACGAAGAAGATGTAGGGGTCAGGATGGTATACACATCAGAGGAAGAAGGAACTTAGAGACCAGGCTAGCAAACTTCAAATCAAAGCTCTAGTTTCGGATATGGTAAGGTGTTTTTACTCTGAACGTCAGTTTTTACATGGAAAGCAGAGATGATTGCTGTAGGATAGTGGTCTGTACCCTGTCACTTGTATTCTGAATAAACACTGGAAGTAGAGGTGGAGCAATGAGAAGTCTAGGAAGATGGAAGTTTCAGTCTGCAGTCGTCACCCAGAGAGAAAGCCAGACACAGAGCAAACAAGATGTGACTGCCTCACCAAAAAAGATACCAAGCCACGTGGCTAACACAGATAAGAATTGTGGGCTGATAAAAGTTATAGGAGTTAAAAAGAAGCCTGAGCTACTAGCCCAACCAGTTTATAATTAATGTAGACCTCTATGTATTTCTTTGGGACTGAACAACTGTAGGACTGTGCAGGACAGAAACCTCCATCAACAGACAATGATTTCTTTGACTTGATATTTGCCACAACTTGCCTAGGTAAAGTGTGTAAAAAGCCATCTCAGGAATGACTCTGTAATCCTGTAAGTTTTGCACCATGAGGGTCTTCAGTGACTCTGGAGAAATGAGTGACTCGCCAAAGTGGGGAGGAAAGGCACATTTCATCCATGCTAGCTACTTTTAAACATCATGTGATTGTTTGTGGCCCAAACCTTTCTCAGAGGCAGAGAGTCAATATTGAAAAGAAGAATGGATCTGCCTCTATTAAAGCAAGGAAGGTGAGGTCCTGTGACCCTGACCTGTCCTGTTTGTCACTGCACACCAGTCACCCTTGCCTTTGGATTTGAGAACAGAATTTGAAGAGTTACAGACCTGGGCCTTTTATCAAAACTAAGCTATCCTCCATCTATGTTCCACACATTTTTCACTAGCTATACTTTCTCTTTTTTGTTTTTACTAATAATCCAAATAAGATCTTTATTATTCCATAACTTTTACTGTTGATGACGCCTTGGAAAATTATTTTTTGATGGTGAGTAATTCTCGTAAAAACCCTTCATGTTTTGTTCAGTTTATTCTCCTGATGTTTTTCTAGCACACGCTCACATTCTCCTCATGTTTTCCTAGTATACACTCGCACTGATTCCAAGTGATGGTTTTATGGCCTCCTATTCTTAGTTCTTCCTGTTTTGGTGTATGCACCAGAATTTCTAAAATAACTTTAATAAAAAATGTCTGATGTGCTTCCTGTTAGTTCTCAAACTTGGCCAGTGATCGTCTAGAGTAGATAATCTTGCTTCATATCTAGAGTCTGACCCCAAGCATCCGGTGGTTGGGTGGTAGTAACCTCAAACATTGGTAGTCTTCAGTTTCCTGCAGTGGTTTCCATGTTCAAAAAACAAAGATGCGCCAACCTAAGTAATTGCCATGAAATTGAGTCTGGCTGCTTATTTAATAGACATAACCCTTCTCTTGTTTAGGATGAGTTTGTTGTTCTTGATTATCTAAGATTTGTCCGGTTTTAGCTCAAAAGTCATGTTGCAATAATCATTGCCTATTTGACATAGTATTTATTAAGTATATAAAAGTGGTAATAAAAAACCCTAGTCTTCTCTTTCTCAGTTTAATTCAACTTGGCTATGACAATAATTCCTTCATTGCATGATTCTGTTTAGTTTTCACTTAAAGTTAGCATTTAGAGTGGTGGTTCTCACGTGAGTCATGATCCCTTTGTCATAAAATCCTTTCTTTCACGGGGATCACATAACAGATATTTACATTGCAATTCATAACAGTGGCAAAATTACAGTTTTGAAGTAGCAATGAAAATAATTTTATGTCACCAAAACATGAGGAGCTGTATTAAAGGGTCACAGCTCTAGAAAGGTTAGAAACCATTGATTTAAAGTGATGTTTGTGTATTCTCTGTCCTGTTTTAAGAAATTGAGGCATAAAAGTACTACATGTCTTGCCAAGGTCATGCAGCTAGAACTTGGAGGAGAACTTGGAACTTGGAATAGTGTCTTGAGGACACATCTTAGGACACTA
The DNA here is from genome assembly GCF_000317375.1 of Microtus ochrogaster. NCBI lineage: Eukaryota > Metazoa > Chordata > Mammalia > Rodentia > Cricetidae > Microtus > Microtus ochrogaster. The sequence goes on from NC_022009.1 coordinate 81,988,497, forward strand.
TTCAATTCTCTGTGACACAGGGTGCCTCTTATGTGATGCTGGGCAGCAAATTCTTAGCCCTCCCTTCTTCACTTTCTGAGCTGTAAAAGGAAAGTGGATGCTGCCCTTCCTTCATAGCTGGTGTGGGAAGTGCTTCTGTCTATGTGTTGCTTTTACTGGTCAATGAATAGAAAAAACTGCTTTAAGCCTATAGCAGAGCAGGGCATAACAGAGCTAGGCGGGGAAAATTAAACTGAATCCTGGGAGTCAAGGAGAATCCATGTAGCCCCATCTGGAGACAGATGCCATAACTTTACCCAGTAAGCCACAGCTTTGTGGTGATACACAGATTAATAGAAATGGGTTAAATTAATATGTAAGAGTTAGCCAATAAGAAACTAGAGCTAATGGGCAAAGCAGTGACTTAATTAATACAGTTCTGTGTGGTTATTTCAGGAGTCTGGGTGGCCAGGAACAACTAGTGGATTCCTACAACACATAGGGTGTTAGGAAATTATCTTGGTTAATATTTGTGAAATTGTAAGATGATCGCAGGCATTCATCAAGTGAAATAAGGGGTGGTAGAACCCAACCAGGTGCCCTTGGTCCTGAGTCTTAGTCCTTCCTCTAGTACCAAGGTCGTTCCAACCTTTTGTGCTTGAGTATCTTGACTATCTTTCATAATTGCTGATCTCAAAATATTACTGGAAGAAATTATTTAATTACTTCAAACAAATTTCTCCTATAGTTGTTTGTATATAAGCTTTATATTTTTTCCTCAGTCAATTTTACTCATTTATATTTTTTATAAAAAAAATTGACTTTCTATTTTATTAGCATGGGCATGTGGATTTTTATAATTATAAACCGTATGTACTAAATTGATCTTTTAGTTATCTAATTTTGATTATTTTTCTGTTTACAAAACACTACCTTAATTTAGGGACCTTGTTTGGTATCCCCCACCCCAACAAAGTAGTCCTTGTATTAATTTCTGTATACTATTAATATTCAGTTTCAATGAATAATTTCTGGTTTTTCATGTATGTCTTCTCAAACAGAATGCTTCGTTTATCTAGTTTTAACTCAATCCTTTGAAATAATAGAAAGCACCCAATACTGTGAGTTTTCTGGGTGTCACTTGGCCATGCTCGGTCACTTTCATTTGTGTTGCACTTAACATGCTTTGGAGGAATTACCCCAATGCCCACGCTCATACTCTTACTTACAGTTATTCACCTCCTAGGCCACCAAAGGTTCCATTACCTCCCCAAACAGCACTAACAACCAGGGACTGCATTTTCTTTCTCTTTCTTTTTCTTTTTTTGAAACAGATAATCTCTTGATTTCATTTATCTTCTTTTATCACATAGTGATTCTGTGTTATTGCAACAAAGGAGAGCAGATAAGGTTTTCTGATCTACAGGACTCACAAAAGGACAATTGATAGCTTGTTCACAATCATCAAAGGAGCACCAAGGAGGAAGAGGAGGAGGTGGAGGAGGAGAGGAAATAGGGAAGGAAGAGAAGGTGAAGGGGGAGGAGATGGAGTGGGAGGAGATGGAGGGGAAGGAAGAGATGGAGGAGGAGAAGGAGATGGGGGAGGAGAAGAGGAGGAAATGAAGAGAGGAAATATGAGAACCAAGGGCAATAGCAATAAACTTGACATGATTTGCATAGGAACTACACAAGGAAGACTTTCAGAAACTTTAACTAGGTGTCGGTGATACAAACCTGGAATTATATCTCCCAAAGAACACCCAGAAGGTTGAGTTGGAGGTAATACAAGTTACAGGCCAAGCTGCACTGGATAAACAGCTCCAAGCTTGCCTGAGCTACACATAGAGAGACTGTTTTAAATCAAACAAAAACAAAACACCACCAGCACCAAAAATACCAGAAACTATCCCAAGACCTTAAAAAAGAACAGATAAAGTTTGTATTATAGGACAATTAAGTCCTTCTAGATGAGTTTGAAATTTTAAATTTGTTGCAACCACAAGAAAATACCAATTTTTAAAAACTGGAGCAGCTGGCTCTAAGAATTTCTGATAAATATAAAAATCCAAGTTTTGCCAGAAAATTCTGCAAAGGACGCTTAATGAATTAATAAATTAGGCAAGTTCTGCCAGCTAATAAAGAACATTATAAAGTAAATGTGATTAAGCTACAGGGATGAGTCAGTGTAGAGAATCCAGACTAGCTTCAAACACATGCAAATTTAATCTGAGACAAAAGTGAAATTTCAAACCAAATGTGTTATGTTCAAATGACAGTAATACTGCTCATACAATTATATTTCCCCTCTAAAATGTGAATTTTGTGGATGTAGACTTCTCATAGGTTAGAAATTTTGTTACATTTTATATTTTTGTATAAATGAATTTGTTAAGTTTCAGGAGAAGACACAGGAGTGATTTTATATTAAAAATGTTAGGCAAAGGTCTCTTTTAGCATTGCCAAGTGATTCTTAATACTTTCTATCTATTTATTCAGGTAATGGCCACATCATGTTTTAATCTCTTTTCCCTATGAGAAACCAAAGCACAAAAAGTCAAAATAGACCTGACATTGAACCTGCTGTTCCACGGGCGGTGTGGGAGTGCAAGCCAGCAGATTCTGTTCTGACTGCAAGCTGCTGCTGAAGCACTGGATAAGCTCCTGTGCCAGAGATGGTCTGTGGCTCAACTGGATGGGTACCAGCCTTCCAGGACACAGTGCACGGCCATCCTCCTGTCTGTGTCCTTAGCACAGGGTGGAGTTTCATGGTGTTGCTACCTAACCTGGGTGCAGAGAGCAGGATGGTCATAGTGGCAGAGGAATAAATTGTTCTCACTACCTGGTGATGAGCACCATTGTGTAATACGTGAAATATGTTTGCAATCTTTTTTTCTTTTTTTTTATTGAGAAAAGATGTTTGCAATCTTGCAACCTCTTGGGGGATTCTGTATGTATGACAGGACCTTCCCCTGGAAATTCCGCCAGCCCCTTGTGTCTACCAAGGCTTACAGTAAACCACAGAATTGCCAAGGTCAGAAGGCTTTGCTTCCATCAGCCTCAACCATGTTGTCTGCAGAATTATTTTACTTTGTTCTTTACTATTCACTCCAAATTAAGTATCTTCTAGATGGAAAAAGTTTAACTATAAACCAAAATATAATTTCCTAGGAGAAAGCATGGGGGGAGTGTTTTATAATCTAGAGAAAGAAAGATCTTTCCTCAATCTTTATATCATATTTATATATACTACGATATTTTATACTCAAGATGTGTCTTTACTATATCTTTAATATAAAATGATTCCCTATGCCTTCTTCTATGCCTTTACAGACTTACTTAAACAAAAACAGAGATAGTGATAAATTTTCTAACATGTAAGAAGTCTATAAAGATCCATATTTTAGAGAACAAAATACAATTGTGTGAACAGTGTCACTATTATTTGAATAATGCATTTGGTTTGAAATGTCATCTTTGTCTCAGGCTAAATCTGCATAGGTATTTGAGGCTAGTCTGGACTCTCTGTTGTGATTCTTCCTTATAGCTAGATCTTTCCAAGAAGGAGACATTAGGCTCAGAAGGGTTGTTTTCACCAGATAATATTAAATTTGTGTTTGGAAATCAAGTTAAAAGGACACATGGAGACCTGGGGAAAGATTTTTACTATCATACTAAACAGAAACTAATTCCATAATACATTATAGTGTTTTAGCAAAATAAAATAAATTTAACTCAAGGAGGAACTGAGGACACTAACAAGAAATTCACTAGAAAACAAATGTAAATTACTTAAATTATATGAAAAGGTACTCAACTTCATTATGATAGATAGCAATCTAAGGATATGAAAAATATTAAGTTACTGGACATAAAACCCCCCACCTTTACTAATGTCCACTTTTAATGAGGGAAAGAAAAAAATGGTTCTAGACATTACACAGACCAGTACATCTCTGAAGGACAATTAAGGTCAGTCTTAGTAATAGTTGTGACAGCTCACATTGTCTCAGTAACTTTTCTTTGCAGACACTGATCTGTCTTCTCACTGGGGCTGGCTTAAGAGCACTTGGTACAAGATCATGAGAACAGGAGATGAGGTTCCATTGAGCACATCAAACAGACATGGATTTTATAAAATCTTTTATTTAATTCTTTTATGTATGGAAGCGCTTATCTGGTGCCCAAGGAAAGAGGGTGTTGGATCCCCTATGGCTGAAATTATAGATGGTTGTGAGCCACCATGTGGGTGTTGAGTATTAAACCCAGGTTCTCTAGAAAAGCAGCTTGTGTGCTCTTAACTGCTGAACCACCTCTCCAGTCATCTAGACACCACATAAATTTAGTTATATATATAGATATAAAAAATTCAACTGATATCTAGTCAATTAGTCAATATTGAGATATATTATATATCTCAATTAAATACCCTAAGCTTTAAAAATGACTCATCAATGAAATATGACAATATTCATAAAATTTTAAGTGTTTATACTTTTGTACCCATTATATATAGCAAAGAAGGTGACTACATATCAAACTAATTTTTCTCCAAAATAAATGCAGTCCAAAGGTGTATCTATTTGGGAGTAGCAGAACAGCTTTTACTCTGTGTGGCTCTCAGGAACCTTTCTCTTTCCAGCTTCACAGCACCAGCCAAATGGTGTGGTCCTGGGCAGCATGTGAAATCCACCATAGGGAAGAAATTGCACAAGGGACAAGGGAACAGGCCAGCAGTCCTCAGACAAGACTCTCAGAAGCTGCCTCACAACACTTCCTCTTACATCACTTTGTTGACAAGGAAGTCTGGGAAATGTAGTCTTAATTCTGAGGAGCCATAGGCACAACTAAGCATTGAATTCTCCCGAGAAAGCAAGGCCATCACCGGGATCTCCAGGGAGCTCTTCCCTACACACTGACAACGAGAGGAGCACTTTCTAACAGATTCATGGCACATTTGTGTAAAGACACACCACACTGGTTATTCCCCTGTGATTCAGACATGTGTGTAGCCCTTCTCTGCCTGCTCCAGCCTCACAGGCAGACCTGAGAGGACGGCCTTGCTCCGGCTTGCTCCTGCTCAGGCTTCCACTTGCAAGCAGTGGTTAGGCAACGCTAGCAGAAAGCTAGAGAGAAGACTGGGAAAACCATACTCATTCTCCTTGCTCCTACAGTAATGTCACCAGCCTCCAGTAACACTGCCCTCCTCCTGTCCCTTCATGCTAGGGTTGGCAAACATTTCTCACTGTTGCTAGTTCCTGAGGGCTTAGCTGTTTATTATTGGTTCCATTAATCCTGCCAGCGCTGTGTAAATGGCCTCTTCATTATTAAACTCTTGAGTTAAGTTTTGGATGCATCATCTGGTCCAGCCGGACTTTGGCTAGTCACATATGCAGGGAGATTACCACTGCAGCATGGCTAGAAATAGCAGTAAACTAAAAACAAATTAAATATTCATCAGTGGAGGCTTGGCTGAATACCATGAGCTTATAGTCAGTATATTATGCAGAAATTTAAAAAGTAATGGTTCATTGTACACTTCAACATTTAAGAAAGTAGAACTTAAGTGTTCTGACCACAATATATATTTCTGAATGTCTATATGAGCTAAAATAGAATACCCAAAGATAGGATGTAGTCCATTATGCTTAAAACACATACACACATATACACATATCTTAATCTTGATATGTTTGCATGTGTATATTTATATTTGTATATGCATACAATACATGTCATACTTACAGCTAGGAATTTATACTAGTGGTTCCTTCTGCTGAAGAATAATTGAGGAGTAGGGTAGGACTCTAGTAAGGACTTTTTAAATCACATGGAATTCTACTGTACACATAGTATGCACATATACACATATACGTATAAACTAGTTGGGAATAGTCTCTTCTATAGGACACATATGGGAAGCCTATGAACAACATGCTAGTATTTCTTTGAAATTCCTGTGTCACCCTCTGCCCTTCCATGTCCCCTCCTCCCACACAGGATGGTGCTTTGACCTTCAGGGCTTCTGTGGTCTTGCAGTGGCTCTCCCAACCCACTGCCAGTAGCTCCAAATCAGAAGTGGTTCAAGGGTCTGCCAAGAGGCAGATGAGGAGGATACTAGGGAATGTGGGGCTGAGGCCAAGGGGATGCCTGATGCTTGAGATTGAAGCAGCAGCCGTGCTTGAATCTCTCAGTGCAAAGCCCGTTTTCTAGATCCCTGCCGGCTGCTTGTGAGTGGCCGCACTTTAGTTTTGCTTTGACCTTTTACAGTGAGCTGTATTTCAGTGTGTTTGTGTAAGAGTGTAAGAAAGGAAGAGTGCTACAGCTACCTCACAGATTCCCAAGTAACTGTTTTAACTCTTCCGAGGTCTAGCCTCTTACTAAATTAAACTACTGTTCAGGTTTCTATAAGATTGTAAGATTTCAGATTCCAACATTGGGACAAAGCCTAGATGGGCGGAAAGACACTGCTCAAGCCCAGGGTTTGCCTGAGGCTGAACTTGGACCATTCCACTCTTTGGCTGGGGCTTTTGTTTTTCCCATCCGGTTCCTTCCACATTTACTGACATCAATGGAGTACCAGTTTTTCAGAAACCCAAGCAAGATTCTAGAAAGTAGGAGAGTGAGCAGTCCCTGTCGTAGAGAGGTTAGGCCTCATGGGAGGACATAAAAGCGTAAGTTATAGGCAAGAGGGAAGGTAGAGCTTGCATAACCAGGGCACAGACAGGGAGAGTTTGGTTCTAACTCTGCACTACACTGGGGGACTAGAGAGACTCTGGAAAATGAGAGATGGGTGATAGCAGTGAGATAAAGAGGGGGTTCTGGGCAGACAGATGGGATAAATGGGCTGTCAAGACATATTTAACTTGAATCAGGACACTTCAGCTGACTCAAGACTCTTGTTAAAAATTGTTTTTGCTTTTTCATTTATTCTGTATGTCTTCCACATCATGCATCTTGATTCCCTCCATCTCCCTGTCCCTCCATATCCACCATCCACCTCCACAACCCACCACCCCAAAATAAAATTTTTTCAAAAAGGAAAAGAATCAAAAATCTCATCCTGGAAGTTACAGTGTGACACAGTGAGTCACGCAGTAAATGCCTTTGTCCATACAACTTTACTTGCAAGTGTTCATTGCAGAGTCTTTGGTCTGGTTTCTACTACACCATCTATGCTGGGCCCTCACTGGGGTTCTTCTTGGATATCGTGTTGTTGCCCTGTGTTGTGGAGATCCTGCAGCTTTGGGTCTGCGGGAAAGTCATCTTCCTGAGCTCTACCAGTTCATACATAGATGGGATGGATATTGGGGTGGGCAACGTCCTCACCCTGACTCTGAGCCTGGGCAGCTGCAGGGTTGGTCAGTCCACCAATTGTCCCCTGTCCTCATGACCAGGGTGAGCTCTTTAGCGTGCTTCTGGCTTATTCACCCCTTGTGGCAGTGAGTGAAGGGTGGGGTCAGTTTGCCTGCCTTCCTGCCTCAGGGTCAGCTTGACTTCAGACTCTTGGTGTAGGACTAAAATGGGATCAATTTGTTGAAGGTCATTGGTGTCATCATCATCATCATTCATAAACTAAAAGGAAAAGCTAGAAGTGTGGGTTGAGAAGGCATTATGTGGGAAAGAACAAAGATGATTGAAATGTCAGATGGTTGCCTACACTAGAGCGCATATGTGTTAAGAAACGGTATAAAGGCCAGACACACTGGATCATGACTTGAATCCCAGCACATGGCAGGCAGATGTAGGTGGATCTCTGTTAAACTGAGGTCATCTTGGTCTACAGGGAGAGCTCTAGGACAGCCAGGATAACATAATGAGACCCTGCCTCAAAAAAAATGTCATCAATGTCCTTATACCTATGAGGGGAGAGACACTTAGGCTTGAAATGAGAAGGTATGCCAGGGAAATTATGGTAGACTAGTTCTAGAGTCCACGGATACTGTAAATGGCCAGGGAACAAGAACTATAAAAGGTGGGGCAGAGGTTGTATGATAAAAAGACTTTATTGCCCTGCTCAAACAGCCAGTTTTGGGCTGGACACGGTTGCAACTGACTGTACAGGTTAGAATGATCATCCTAGAAAGAGCAAAAGGGTGCGGTCAATTCTGAGTCCACTGGACTGAGGCTGGGCAGAGAAGGAGAGCGGAGAGGCACACAAGAAGTACTGATGTGGTGGCCTCAACAGAAGGCAATTACTAGTGAAGGAGTGCATAGGGAAACAAGGAGAAATCACACAAGTCAGGATTTCTAGTGGCCAAGCAGATAGTGATGTCATATACTAGACAAAATAAGAAAGACAGATTGGGAAGAATAGTAATTGTGAAGTTATTTGTGGAATGCATCTAACTTCATACATTTTTAGTCTCTCTTTCCCTCTCCCTTTCTCTCTCCTTCTCCCCTCCCCCCTCTTCTCTTTTCCTCTCTTCTCTTCTCTTCTCTTCTCTTCTCTTCTCTTCTCTTCTCTTCTCTTCTCTTCTCTTCTCTTTCTAATCATTGGCTTTCCTGCTTCCTTCATAACCCAAACACTCCCTAGTTAATGGTTGATCCTTGTTTAAATATTGAGTCATGCAATGTCCCAGTCAGAATGTCCTGCCCTCGTGACATGACACTTCACCCATTTCCCGTAAGGGTTGAATCAGGCCACTCTCTGTACCACAGTTTTGATAGTTTGTGCATGTGCCTGTGACTACATCCTAATGCACACTGACTTTTATAATTAATTCACAGGCCCCTTCCACCTGGGTTATTTTATGCTCTGCTCCTTTTTGTCTTTCCTACCCTTGCTTGAAGCACGATGCATATTGGCATGCAGTAAGCCTCACTGATGGTTGAATGCATGCCTTTAGGGGGAGAAGGAACACTTCTCTCTCTTACTAGGGTGCGTGTGAGTTGGAGGGCATTGAAGGATGTGGAGGGGTGGGGATGTATCTATAATCTAAATTCTATACGTGAGGTGAGAGTAATTTCTTAGGAGAAAAATGGGTTGAGGAGTGTGGTAGAGACTTGGAAAGGCTCCTGTGAGGAGGAAATGGTAGATACATAAAACTAGTTAGGAGTATTGGGGAGCTTGAAGTGTTAGGTAGTCAGTGATGCCAATAGCTACTGACTCCTTAAGCCCAGAACGGGAGAGCAGGCTGTCAGTGGGTTCAGGTCTATGAGCATATTCATTAAATGACAACAAAAGATAGCATGCTGTGGGCTCTAGACCAGAATAGCAAAGCTGAAGGGAGCCATGAGGGGAAGACCATGAGAGGAACAGAATGGATAACAGAGTTAAAGCTTCTGTTAGAGTGTGAAAGGGAAGTTGTTGGGGGAGAGAACAGTGATGCTGTACAAACCTGGGTGATGAGCAGAGCAGGGGACCAGCACCCAATGTAAGCAAAGCTATGGAGTACGGGAACAACGTAGTTAGCTGGCTCCTCTGAGAGAATAGGATGCTGTGTATCATATTCTAGAGCAGTACTTCTTCTGGGTGGCAATAAATACAGAGTGCAGCCACAGAAGAAGGATTCTAAAAAAGCCTGGAGGTTAGTGCTATGGAATATTATATTAACTGGGCAAAGATGTGTTACACCTGTTTACGCTGCATTTATTTAATGGGGTAAAGATTTGTGCTTAATTGTGTAAAGATGTGTTGCATTTGTTTCACCTTGCCTGCTGAAGGCACCTCATTGGCCCGTTGAAGAGCTGAACAGCCAATAGCAGCAGAGGAGAGGGATAGGTGTGGCTGGCATGCGGACAGAACAAATAGGAGGAGGAAGCTGGGCTTGAGAGGAAGAACAAAAGAAGAGAGGAGAGAATGAGGGAGAAAATGAGGAACACACCTGATGCAAGAAGCCAGGCGGCCACCAGCCAGTCAGCTAAATAGGAGGAGCAGTGAAAGGAAGTTACACAGAAAGAGAAAGTAAAAAGCCCCAAGGCAAAAGGTAGATAAAGAGAAACAGGTTAAGTTAAAAAAGCTATCCAGAAATGAGTTTAAGCTAGGCCACACATTCAAAACTAATAATAAGTTTCTGTGTCATGATTTGGTAGCTGACTGGTGGCCTAAAAGAAAAACCATGGTACATTTTGGCATGCCAACATGAGGGCCAAATTTCCACATAGGGCCTCAGGTAGCTGAAAAAAGAAAAAAACTAAAAATAAACAAAGAGAAAAATAATAAAAAGAGCCTATATGATAAGCAGAAACAGTAAGCTAAGTAAAAATGGCTGCCATGCACAGGGACTGGCTTTCCAGAACTGGGACTGAATGTAGTTCCCAGCCACACACCTCTGGACTGGGCCTGGAGGCTTAGGCTTGGCTTCCATTGACCCAAGAAGGGGACAGAGTCAGCCGCCAAAGCTGCAGATAGCTTAGCAGTTTTTTGCTCATACAGACAGAAAAGGCTAGAGATACACGATAAGGCAGATCCAGATGGAAAAAAATTCTAAGGAGGTTACAGTGTGTTTAAAAATGTGCACACATTTACAAAAGAAAATGGCTGTAGACAGTTATTAAAAAAGTAAATAGTTCATAAATAATAGTAAAAAGAATAAGCCACACAGAGATTGGAAATACACGGGGAGTCTGGATCCTGTATGCTGTTATGTCTATTTCAAATTTTTGAATGTTGGTGAGCCAAAGACTGCTGCTGGAAGACATGGAATTGTAAAGGGGACTGGCCAATTAAACCAGTCTACTTATTTTAAGGATGCCTTAACTTTAAAATGGAAATAAAAAATATTTCTTTGGGGGATTAGGTTATTTCCACAGGAAATGAAAGGTGTGAATCCATTCAAGGCTGATAGAGATCAGATTTGATCGGTGACGACCCCCTGAAAATCCTGGCTAAAGACATGAAGAAATAAACCTTGATTTCACACCTGCTCAGAAGAAAAAGCCTGGTATAGTTTAAAGTTGTAGGAATCTAAAGTTGGAAAAACTGGAAGCTAAGCCTTTGGAGCAGTGGACCAGGATGCTGAAGTTTCCCCTGATTGAGGAAGAGTAGATACCGGAGCCCATTGAAGTCCAAAACCATGACTGATGCTCAGCGGATGAACAGTTGGAGAGAGGACAGTATGGTCTTGTCTTTAAAAAAAAAACTTAAAAGTTAAAGGATAACAGACAGATATGAGCAGTTGACACCAAGAATTAGAGCCTGTTAAAGAAAAGGTACTTCTTGTCAGCGTCAAGGTCTAACCCTTTCTGCCTTGGAATTGTTGGTGTCCCCAGAGTGTCAGAAAGCGCCTGGCACATTGAAATGCTGTACCAGGTTGACCTCCTTGATACATACGATTCATGAGCTGCGCATGGTGACACCAGCCACTGCCACCTGACATCTGCAGTTAGATCAGCAGCTGCTCATCCCTTACCTCCGCAGAACTGCCAGGACTTTCATCTACAAAATCACATCATAGCTCTTGGCTCTCAAACCACGAGAGGCCCTGCAACATGGAAGACTCGGTGATAAAAATCTTCTATAGAAACTTCTAAGAGTAGAGAGGCCAAAATAGAAGATTACAGATTTAGTCTTTTTATCTATAACCTGTCCTTACTCAGTCTTTGTTACATGGCCTGTGTAACAAATTTTACATCGTGCCATCATAACAGGGCGTTATAAAAATAATGCCATGTACAACGTAGTATATTCTCAGTTACAAAATGCTTCCAGATGCATGAATTCTTTTTATCTTCAAGAAGAACTCTATAGGAATAAGCATTATATGATCAATTTAGACTCAGTATATTTCACACTACCCCTAAAATACCCTCCCTCAGGCAAATGGTCTTCTTTCCTTGTAGAGTAGCCAAAACTGGACCTAAATGTCACCAGGCTTTATCTATACAACAAACCCTTTTGACTAATTCTTGTCATGGAATTCAATGTAACTAAGTTCAGCAGGGGGCCAATGTATGCCAACCAGCCCCCACCACCATGGTGGAAATGGAGAATGCCAAATTGACACCCAACAGAATGGCCGGCAGGAGAGAGGGGAAGCGAATTACTGCAACACGGTGACCATGTTAACACATGGATACGCACAGTACTCAATCACTTCTGGGAGGGCAAAATTAGCTAAAGCTGATAGGCTTAAGTAGGTTCAGCCTGGAGTTAAAAGATAAGTAAATAGGGGAAGCCAGACACTCTAGGCAAACGCACCCATGAGAGAGAAAAGGCATGGGGAATGTAAGCATCATTTTAACTCCTCAGCTGCAATGGAGGGGAGCGTGGCACTTTCTTTGCAGACTTCTCATTGTTCCCAACACTGTCCTGTCTAACCTGGCCATCTATCAT
>NC_022009.1:82001502-82014981 GCF_000317375.1 Microtus ochrogaster
CACTGCTCCCTACCACCCCCTTTTGCTCCCCAGCCACGGCCATTCCCATGTGCTTTGCTCTGAACAATATTAGTGGGGCAGACTGCTATGTCTCATTTCTCACCAGACACTAGATAATCTCGCCTTTTCAGCAGCTTTGCTCTGGGAAATGCTGTCCTCACTCTCCCAGAGTACCATCCTCATTGCCTCACGCAAGTACAGCTTCTCATTTAAAACATCTTGTTGGTCTTAGTTTGACGTCCATCCCCATGCAGCTATCTTATTTTCTCAATTCCACAACCCATCTCCCTCTCTGTAGATCTTTCCTTCAAACCTCTGCTGAACACACTCCAGCTTGGTTCCTCCTTAATGCTAATAAAACTGATTTTATTGCTTGGGCATGATCTCCACATTACAAAATCCAATGGCCATTCTTTTGCCTTAGTTGTATCTGACCTAGCATTGGCATCGGTCACAGGTGTTCTTTCCCCTTTTAGAGCCGTTCTTTACTGGACCTGTGGATTTGGTGCCTTTCTGGGAATTCTTTCTCTCCTCCACCGGGAGTTTCTCCAGTTCCCTTTGTTGGTCCCTCTACACAGGCGGCCAGCCCTTTTGGAGCCAATCTTTAAATCCTCTTTTCTTGTCTCATTCCTATGTGAATTAACCTCACAGTTTTAAATACACACATATGCACCCACACAGTGTAAGTAAGTTTACTTTTTTAAATAGAGGAGACATTTTCATGAAGTAAGAAGCAAACGGTGCCCAGAGATTTAAATAAACCCTCAAGCGCTATTGAATTCAATAATGGAACAGGTTTAGAAATGAAACAGATCAGATTCATCAGCATGTAATAGAAACCACTTTTTAAAAATTAATTAGCTAACTGTGTGTGGTATGATTTGTGTGTGTGTGTGTGTGTGTATGTGTGTGTGTGACAGCATGTGCGGAGATCAGAGGAGAGCCTGTTGTGTCAGTGATTTTCTTTCATGCTTGATGCATGATCACTTCCTGTTCACCACTACCAGCTGGGCTCTAAGCTTCCACAGATTCTCTTGTCCCCACCTCCCATTTTGTCATAGGAATTACAATTACCGGGTCTGACTTTACGTGGGTTCCCGTAATCTAAACATGGGTCTTCAGGCTTGAGCAGAAAATGCTTTAACTACTGAGCCATTTCCCTGCCCAGAAATCACTTTATGTGTAAGCAACAACTAGTTCAACTTGTGGGATTGGGTATTCTTTGTGCCACTAGAAATGGTCGTTAGGCTAGTATCCTGGGATCCCAGAACAATACTGTGCAGGACTGTCTGTCAGAGTAATCGTAGCCTCCCCCTCAAGGGAGATCTGGAAACAAGATGGTTGCTATGAGACCTACTGGCTGCAGGCTCACTACACCCACTAGGACCGCACCAGTTAAACAGGTGCCCTGCACTTGGCCACTTTGTACCAGTGACCGGACCCTAAGTCTCTATTAATGCGGTCTCAGAAAATACCTCATGCCTGTACACACTCATTTTTTGTCTAGTAGCTGAAAACACTCACTATTAGTTCAAGTCTGTGTGGCCAAGGCAGGACTCCCTTTGGTTCCGCCCTTTAGGGCCTCTCTAGAAGGAAGTCAAGGAGGCAGTAGCCTGGGTTCTTGGCTGGAGGCGCTCAGGCAGAAGCTAGTTCCCATCTTACTCAGCTTTGTCGGAACTGGGTGCCCTGAAGTTGGAGGGGGTGAGTTGTCTGCTCCTTGGCACTGAGCTGGGCTTCTCTCAAAGCGAAACCAGTCACGGTTCCCTTTATGGGCATCTCACAGCTTCCCACATGGCAGCTGGTGGAAGAGTTTCTGTGGGGAATCCACTGCATCCCAACACTAGCTACTGCCACTTTCATTGCCTTCAGCCAGAGACAAGTCCCTCTTCTAAATGCGCGCGCAGATGAGGTTAAGCCTACCAGGTCGTCTGTGATTTAAGCTACTGTGACCACATAATCACAGTCACATGTTTGGGAATTACAATGCAGATTCTCATATGCCAGAAAAACAAATGCAGAAAACCACGACTTCCATTAGAACATCAGAAAAAAAAATCAATAGGTAGAGATTTATCATAAGGAATCGGCTCCCACAATTATGGCATTGACAAATCCCAAGATGTATTCCGACTCTACCAGGCATAGCTCCAAACAGGAGCCCAAAGTTTGAAGAACAAGAAATCATATTTTTTTGTGTGTTCAAAGTTAGGAAAACCATGTTCCAACAGGAAAGTAAGTAGATAGCAAAGATTTCTCTTTTTCATGTTATTCTAACAGACGTCTAACTTCTGATGAGGAACGCTGACATCAGGTAAGGCATTCTGCTGCCTTGTCTCTGGCTGAAGTATTATATCACAAACTGCCCTCACTAAGAATGCTCAACCAATTCTGGACACCCCTTCCACATCCTCAACAAGTGCTTGTGGTTGTCAAAACCTACCTCCCGCCCGCAGACTGAGGAACAAGAAACTGCGGCAATTGAGGAAGGTCTTTTGAACATTTGATCTAAGCACACACCTCATTACTCGTGTGACTGCATGAAACACACTGCAGGGAACATTTCCTGTCTTTATTAATTGCAGTGGCATTTCAATTGTATTTTAGTAAATAAAGACTGCCTGAATATCTGAGAGTAAAACAGCCCCATTGGTCAGCCTTACAGACCAGGTAATGGTAACACACACCTTTAATCCCAGTAGCCACAATAACACACACCTTTACTCCCAGTAACCACACTAGAAATCGGGAGGTGCATGCCTTTAATCCTAGTGGTGCAGGCTTTTAATCCCAGCCCTAAAGAGGAACATAAAATGGGGGGAGACACCTCTCAAAACACAACCTCATTATGAGATTTCGGGAGGCAGGATTATGATTTCAGACTGAGGTCAAGGTAAGAGCCAGTGACTGGCTGTTTTGCTTTTCCGATCTTGAGGTTAAACCCCAATTTCTGACCCTGAGTTTTTATTAATCATGCTTCAATTAATTGTAACATACCCTCGTTTTTTATATTTATTTTCTTTTTAACATTTCCATCTATATAAAGTTATAAATTGTTTAATGGAAATAGTATATATTTACAGTATACACTATAATGTTTTGTTTATGTAGACATTGTAAAACATGTTCTATTTCACTTCAAACCCTGACTATCCTGGTCCACTAAATGATTTCATGAGCTTGCACAGCCATCCTTAGGAAGGTGGACAGATTTTGAGGTCTATTCTGCTGTACCCACTACAAAAAACTTAGGGAAACAAATTGTCTTCCAGTATATTTTTTTCTTATTGATTGGAATATGATGTGTTTGTTCGGTTGAATTTAATATGCACAATCGGGTTGCAGTTGAAACTTAAGACATGCTGAGAAAAATCTGCAGACTTTTCACAGGTTGGTCCCTAACTGTCCATGAAATAAAAAATGGGCATCGGTGCATGCACAAGTACATGTGCTCACACACACACACACACACACACACACACACACACACGGCGGTTACATTTGTAAATGCTAGAGTATACAGGACTCATTGAAGAAGGGTAAAATAATGATGTGGGGGGTGTCTTTGAAAAATGCAGCATTATAAGATTGTGTAAATAAATATTAAAGAATATTAAAACTGTAAGCTTTGGAGACACAGCAAAGGCACGATGGCTGATTTTGATGATTGATGCTTAGGTACAACTTAGGAAATGTTGTTATCAACACAACCCCACCCTTTAAACAGTTTCCCAATCCCTGCTTCAGTGTCTCTCCTGACACATTGACTGCCTGCTCTCCATCTTCACCTCTGGTCATCCAGATGCAGAGCTGAGTCCCTGGAGAAAGACATCCATGAAGTCATCAAGTTTCTACCATTCAATCTTTCTTACAAAACTGCTGATGGGTGAAATAATTCATTTAAATGCTGGATGGGCATTTGAATATCTGAATAAGCAATATACATAGTTATGAGTGATGCACTTCTATCTGTAGTTTTTACCTCTGTGTTTAAACACGGTGAGTACAGTGTACCTTGGTATAGTCTTCCTCGTGGGCTCCTGTGTTTGGCGTTCACTGAATTTTTCTCTTTTTACCTAATGGATGGCTCATAATTTTCATTGACTTTAAAAATTCTTGTCTATTATTGCTTCAATTACTTATCATCCCAGAACCATCCATGTGGGGATCCAATTACACATCTCTTAAGCCACTTAAGTCTGACAAATGTGTCCGCCTGTCGTGTCTTTAGGCTCACTAGTATTTTTTTTTTCTGGACACCTGTCTCCTGTCAGTCCCTTCAGGCATCAGAAACTGGGGTTTTTATTTTCACTCATTGTAGTTTTCAGCTCTAGATTTTTAGTTGGGGTCTATTATTTGCATGCATTTCTGTAACATGCTCAGGCTGCAGTCTTACCTCTTGAACATAAGGGATACAGGTGGAATAGCCATTTTAATGCTTCTCCTACCAATTCTACCACCTGCATATTTCCTGTGTAGTTGACAGTCTTTTGTCATTATTAGAAGCTGTACTTTCCTGCTTCATGGATGTGTGGTGATTTTTTTATGGTGCCAGATATGAATTTTCATTGCTGTGTGCTGGATATTTTTGTATTCCTATTCTTGAGTTCTTGACTCTTTTTCAAGGATATAGTTATTTGGAAATCCTCGACCCTTTGTGGTCATAGTTTTGGGCATTTTGCTCAGGACAATAACAACATTTACTAGAGACATTTTCTCTAGCATTGAAGCAAGATGGTCTTTTGAGATCCACCAAATAACTTGTGTGTTATGAGGTGTCCCCAAGGATTACTGAGAACAGGTTCACTGTAGCCCCCAGTATTGTTACCTCTAATCTTTTCAGGTGTTCATTTTTCTGAACTCAAAAGTTTCCTTTTACACTATCAAATATAAGCTTCAAAAGTTTTGCTAAACCACTGACTCGGTGTTCACAATTCAGGAAACTCCTGAGCTCTGGTTGGTTTCATCCTCCCAGAACCTTGGCCTGGAAAGTGATCATTTAGTCAGGTCTGGCAATGGGAACTGCTTCATTCATTTCCTGTATTTAAAACATCATGTCTTCTGATGGTTGATGTTGCATGTTGTGATAAAAGTTGTTTATTATAGTATGTCTACCTTCTTAGCTATTTCCAGTAAGTATGTGAATCTGGTCCCTATTAATAAATTTTGGTTGGAAGTAAAAGTGTTAATTCCAAATTACATTTTAGTGTTGAGTCTTATTTTCTGGTATTTTTTTTCTAGGTGGTAGATTTTATGTGGACATATGGGGAATGACAATTGCTAGACATGGGGAGAAATTAAACAGAATGAACTGACAGATGGAGACAGTGGTTTAAAAAAAGAAAAAAATGGAAAGAATCAGAAATGAAGTGAGAACCAGAATGAGATCCTGAGGGAGGCATTGACAGGCATCAAAGCCATTCCACACCCACCGCTCACTTATAAGAGGTGTGGCCACACAGGCTCAGGTCTGTAAATGGAAGTAGAGCTTTTCTTTTGTCCCAACTGCCTGATCCCAAATAATCACTCAAAATCTTAAATTAATTACAGAATCTTTGGCCTATAGCTTTGGTTTATTATTAGCTAGCTCTTACAACTTAAATCAACCCATTTCTATTGGTCTACATTTTGCCACATAGCTTTTATTATCAACCAATGAGAGTAATACATATTCACAAAATACAGAAAGATTATCCCTTAACATTTCTCCCTTTTTATCTAAACAAAAAGGAAGATTTTTAACATTAACATAGTAAAATTGCATATATAGCTATCAAGTAAGGATTACAGTTACAAAATCTAGTCTATTTCTACTTGACAAAATTAGAGAAAATAATTATCTATCTGACTGGTGAGTTTAAAGTTTTATACTTAATTTATCTTTTTGTCATAACTAAGAGAACCTATAATTATAATTATCTAGTCTTCAACTCCATCCAAGACCTGAGAAGAAAATATTTCCTCAGTAAGCAGGAAGTGTGGGCAAGTGACTTCCAAAAAATGTGAGAAATGACAGAAACCTCTGACTGCCTGGACAGTCACCCAAGGTTCCTCTCAATATTGGGGCATCCATCTTTGGCCTACAGGCCTAGTGTATCTGGCAGACTTTCCTGTAAGCAGGGCATTTTGAAGGACTGTCCTCCCTTGTCTGGCAAAGCTCAGCAGTCACCTGTTTTGTGTCCTGTTGGTTCAGTTTCTACAGTAACTTTCAGCAGTTGAGGCAAGGGCAGGCTTTTGCCCACATGGTTAGCTTTTGCCATGAAGAAAATAAACTCCATAAGGAGTTTCTTTGATGCCCATCATTTTCTCTGGAGTACACTGGTATTGTCAGGAGCAAATGTGTCTTACTGTCATGAAAAGTCTAAGTTATTAAAACATTTTGAATATCATATTCTGTAGGACTTTGAAATGTTTTAATAATACCTATTTGGAACAAATCTTTGAATACCTAGAAAATCTAATTAACATGACTATGTTTGACTATTATAGATGACTAACTGCATTTTTGTAATTTTGTATTTAATTATACCTTACATTTTTTATTTCAACTTTGTAAACACCTTGCTCTTACCTTAAGCAAGAGTAGAAATATACATACAGTATAACAAAATTTACCTTAAATCTATAATCAATAAACTAAAATCCATACCAATATAAAAAATTTTGAGATTAACAGGTTTTTAGACTAAAATAGATTCAATAATCTAGCCTTTTACCTGACATCCACCCTCTTCTTTTCAAAAGACATGGACTATGACCAATAACCATTTGTAACCAACCCCCTTAAATAAAGACAAATATTTATAAACAATATTTTTCAGAATTTGGACATAGTTTTCTAGACTAATTTGAAGGCGTAAATCACAAACAATCCCACACCAGTTTGGAATTAGATTATTAGAGAGGTTATTTATTTTAAGGAGGAAAGACTTACAAATCACCATCCCAGACAACAGCTCTCTGGGCAATCAGGAATGGAGCCTACTAGCTGGAAGTGGAGCAGGAAGCCAGAGCAAGCGCAGAGGGAAGTGGCAGCTTTTTTAAAGGGGGAGAGACCATGCCCCAGTGGGCTGGCATCTCAGTGGCTATTGGCTGAAGAAACAGAAGGAGTTCCTGCAACACTAATTCCTGCTAATTGGTGGGCTCTGATAATCTTTAGGAGGCCCTGACAAAGCCAGCGTAATTGTTAAGTCTTGTATGGAATATTCTGTGAGCCTGAATCATCTCAGTCACTAGCCTTGAAACTGTTTTAGATGCTGATCATCTGGGCCATCTGTTCCCACTGGAGATTTTTAGGGGAATCTTCCTCAATCAAACATGAATTTTCTTAACCAAGAATGAATCCAGAGCCTCTCATTTCCCATGGAAACAAAAGCAAAACCGCTCTTTCAAAGACTTAACATTTTGAAATCAAGATAATTTTAAAGTATATAGGTTGGTTTAATCTAGCACTTTTCACAATCCAATGTCTCTTATGAGCCAAACATTTTAAAGACAATGCAATAAGATATATAATACAGATTCTCTGTACGTTTTTCACCTATACCTGGTTTATTATATTTTTTTCCTCTACTACCTTTTTAAAATTTTTTTCTTTTTTATTGTTTTTATTGCATTACACATTTTTCTCTGCTACCCTCCCTTTATCTCCTCTCCCTCTCTACCCTCTCCCATCCATGACCCCCATGTTCCCATTTACTCAGGAGATTTTGTTTTTTTCTCCTTCCTATTTAGATACATGTATCTCTCTCTTAGGGCCCTCTTTGTCATCTAGGTTCTCTGGGGTTGTGGACTGTAGGCACGCTTTTCTTTGCTTTATGTCTCAAATCCAGTTATAAGTGAGTACATATTATATTTGTCTTTCTGGGTCTGGACTACCTCACTCAATATGATTTTCTAGATCCATCCATTTGCCTACAAATTTCAAGATGCCATTATTTTTTACTGCTGAGTAGTACTCCATTGTGTAAATGTACCACATTTTTTTATCCATTCTTCAGTTGAGGGGCATTTAGGTGGTTTCCAGGTTCTGGCTATTATAAATAATGTTGCTGTGAAGATAGTTGAGCATATACCCTTGTGGTATGATTGAGCATCCTTTGGATATATACCCAAAAGTGGTATTGCTGGGTCTTGAGGTAGATTGTTTCCTAATTTTCTGAGGACTCACCATACTGATTTCCAAAGTGACTGTACCAGTTTGCATTCCCACCAGCAATGGAGGAGTGTTGCCTTAATCCCACATCCTCTCCAGCTTAAGCTGTCATCAGTGTTTTTGATTGTGACCATTCTGACAGGTGTAAGCTAGAATCTCAGAGTTGTTTTGATTTGTATTTCTCTGATAGCTAAGAATGTTGAGCATTTGATCATTTTTTAGGTGTTTTCCACCCATTTGAGATTCATCTGTTGAGAGTTCTGATCATTATTTAAAAAAATATATGATATGTTTTGATCCTTTCTTTTCTCTCTCCCCAGCCTACACACATTTTCAAACATGCTGTGACCCATTTAGAGGTCATTTTGTCTGAATCTGTCCTTACTGTGTATCTCTAACCCTTTTGTCTATATGAGCAAAAACCCTAAATCAGACTTGCAGCATGCAGCTGTGCTCTCAAGCCTATAGGCAGTGTTGACTGGGAGAAACCTCTTTGTACCATGGCGTAATCTGTCATGCTCAGTTCAAGCCCACCACAGCCCACATGAGAGTCATGAATTATGAAGCTGTTCTTGGCTCCATTTTTGTGTGTCTATAACCCTTTTTAAAGTTTGTTAGGCTTTATTGGATATACATTCCCCACATTGAGCACCCTATGTTAACAGAGGCAGAGCTTTTATTTTGTTCCCACCGCCCAGTCCAAAATGATCACACAAAAGCTTATATTAATTACAGAATGTTTAGCCTATAGCTCCAGCTTATTATTAACTAGCTCTTACAATCTAAATTAATCCATTTCTATTCATCTATATTTTTCCACATCACTTCATGGCTTTACCTGTTCTCTTTTTCCTCTGGAGGCTGGCTTGTATCTCCCTTAACTATGCCCCCTTTCCTCCCTGTATTTGGCTTTCCTGCCTAGTCTTATTCTGTCTTGCTATAGGCCAAATCAGCTTTTATTATCAACCAATGAGAGCAACATATATTACAACATACAGAGGATTTATCCCATGGCACAGATCGGTCCCCTAAACTGCCTTCATCTGTCTGTGAGCTTTTAGTGATTTTTATTGGTCCTCCCAGAAGACTAAGAAAGACAAAACCCAGTCATTGGTCATCTTTATTTCTCAAAGAGGCAAACGAAAAAATTGTTGGTTAAGTGACAAACACAGACACTCAAATAGTACCTGATGGGAGATTAAGTACATATATTGTACTGTTCTATCTAAATAATTATCTAAATATTGTTCAGAGAGAGACATGGAACAAAAGCAAACACATTGAACATTAATTAGGAGCTAATACCTACAGCCCCAGCATGTGTCATCTGTAGTCTGGAGGAGGCCCCTTCCCTTCTTCATGATAGTATTTTCTGAGCTGGAATTAAGGACTCCTATGGGCGGCATCATCATATATATTAAACAAGATGATACATGAAAAGTTTTAGAGTGTCCAATGCTTAACAGAAAAGATTTTCTGTAATATACCTTTTCTGGGGCACGTATTCACTCGCTTTCTCCTGGAAGAATTTTTAAATATGGGAGGTGAACCAGCAGCTGTGGAATGTCAAATAAAAACAAACAAAAAGGAACAATTTACTGACCGATTTATTTTTACACTTCCTAGCACCCCAGCTCTGGCTCCCTCCCAATTAAACAGTCAGAGGACATGAGATTCACCACTTAGACATATTGTATTATTTACATAGCTATGATTTGTTGAGTATTTGTTTGTATTGTCAAGCTCTCGCTGACCTCTTTGCACACAGTGCCCTTTAATCTCTGCCTATCTATTTTATGGAAGAGGCAGCCAAGACTCGGGAAGTTAAGTAGCTTGTCTAAGACTGCAAACAAGCCAAATGGCGTGACTGGGATGGCCGCCAACTTCACTTTTGTGCCAACACTCGCTCTTCCACCTAGGGCATTATAATTCTTTCACACCTGCACAGCAAGTGTTCTGAGGCTCCACCACTTCCAGCCACTTTGAACAACTCAGTGGTTCTGAGGAGGGGATCGTTTTTTCTGTGTCTCTGCCTCCCTCCATCCCTCTCATCTCCTTCTACCCAGGCATCTTGTCCTTCCCTATTCCTTTGTCCCTGACTTCTAGGTATTTGCCAAGAAGACTCCTGTCATCATTTAGATAGTCTCAGTCGCTCTGCTCACCACGCGTCTAACACAGATCCTATGGTTCTGAGCCTTGCTGTGACTTTGGGTGACTCCAGAAAGCTGCCATAGATGTCTAGGGGTCCCAAGTGGAGCTATCTCATGAAAGCTTACTTCTCCCACTGATTATAAGACACCTGTCAAAACACAAAGCCAGAAGCAGGAAATTAAAGGAAGCAAAGCAAAGCTCAGATAATGAGCTTATATGCCGAGGAGATTCCTTTTCCTCTCCCACTCACTGTGTTGACCTGAGGCTAGACCCAATACCACAACCTGAGGCTAGACCCAATACCAATACCATACTCTGAAGTAGCCATGGGAACAGAAATGGAGGGAAAACTTGGCTTTAGAAGGTTTTCCCCCTTGTTCCATGTCTCTTGTCTCCTTCTTTTCTTTGTTCCAATAGCAGTCTAAGTTTAAAGGACAAAACTGTCCTAAGATGGAGAAAATTCCCGACGCCATGTAACCCAGTGGATGTGAGAATCCCCTTCCTGTTTCTGGTTCTCTAGCTGTCTGCCTTGGGGATGTGAGGCAAAATACTTTAAACAGCAGCCCGGCCAACACGGCAGAAATCCTGGTTCTCAGCCAAGCAGGAGTTTGTAGATCTTGGCAGAAACACACCTGTGCTTTCAACTACTTGGGAAGATGAAGCAGAAATAACACAAATTTGAGCCAGCCTGGGCTAATGTGTGGCATCGAGCTTCAAATTAAAGTAGATAGGGCAAGGGGTGTAAGGATGTGTGTTCAGGTGCCTGCCTAGCACCCCAGGACCCTGGACTCAATACCCAACACTTCAGGGGTTCCTATGGAGTGTCAAAAAGTTCTCAGAACTAAGCAATTTAATAGAGTCACAGAATATAAACCCTGACACTATTTTTTAAAAAACTTAGTTCTATATACTATCATCAAACAATGGGAATATGAGTTTTGAAGGATCATCTATAAAACACCAAACTCTGAAAGATTTTGATGTTGCAGTGGTTTGACCATGTTACACCAACACAGGCCTTTGAATTTGATGCCTGGCCCCAGATAGTTGTACATACTGGGACATTCCAGAAACTTCGAGAGGTAGGGCATCCTTGGAGGAAGTAGGTAACTGGGGACGCGCCTTTGGAAGTTCTTCCTGGTCTCCAGTCCCCTCATTTCTCTGCACTTCTTGTCAGCTGTAGATAAACAGCCACCTCTGTCACATGCTCCCACCAATGTGTTCTGTCCAAGCGCATGGGTTAAAGCGGCCACGGATAGAGCCTTCTAAAAGAGTGAGTCAGAATGAATCTTCTATTGTTCACACAGATGTCCTTCTCACAGACATGCAAAACTAACACAGATATAAACCTAACAGCATAGGCTCCAGATGCTTCAACTACACAGTGTGGATGAGGTTAATCAAGAACCCCAAATCAGCAGAGGGAGACAGAGACAACAGAGACACAGAGATGTACCACATACACATTTATAGATGAAAAATTCAAAACTGCTAAGATATCATCTTTCCTCAGACTGATTCACTGACTCAACTCAATTTCAATAAGATTTTCAGAATATTTTATAGAAATCAACAACGTTCTAAACTGAAGTAGAAAAAAACAGTAGAATAACCAAATATTAAAAACTTTGACCTGAGTTTATAGCTGATATAAAATTAACTTAAGTGAATCATATGTGTGTGTGTGTGTGTGTGTGTATATATATGTATATATATATATATGTATATATATGACACTAAGAAAAGCTTCTGGAAAAGAGTGTAGGAAGAAATCTTCAGAAAGCAGATACAGAGCAGGAAAAGCATACTCTCTGCTTTAAAGGCCGAATAGGGTGCGACAATTTTGAACTTCTACTCTATAAAAATACCCTTGAGAGAACGAAAGGGCAAGATGCAAACGATGAGGAAATAATTGCAGAAAATTAAATATCTGACCAAAGGTTTACATTTACAATATTATAAGAACTCTCTAAAATCAATAGTAAAATAATTAAAGAATCTGGAGACAAAGCAGGTAGGAACTGAATAGACAAATCACCAAATAATTTTTACAAATGACAGATACATACACAGTAGTGGCTAAACTGCATTAATCATTGAGGAAATTCAAGGTCAAGCTACAATGATGGATATAATAAAACACACAGAAAATAGCAATTATTGATAAAACTTAAGAAGCTTGAATTCTCATGAGCTGCTGGTCAAACTGCAACACCTTGGGAAACATTTTGTCATAACCTCAAGTCCTTACCACCTAGCAACTCTATTTCTGTGTATGATGCCCCAAAGAAATTAAATCATACAAACACCCATACAATATATATAGTATAATATATATACACACACAAACATACATATAGATATAAACACACGCTTGTTCATATCATCATTATTAAAAATAACTGAAATGCTGGAGCAACCCAAATGCATATCAGTGGTGGGTAGATAGAAATATATACATAAAACATTCAGTCTAACTGTGACAGAGAGCCAAGTATAAAGCCAAAATAATGAATGTTGAAATAGTTAGATGAAATGAGATTCTAGTTCAAAGGACCTCATTTTTAATAATTCTACTTAAACAAAATGCCCAGAATATGAAGATCTATAGAGACAGATCACAGAAGATGGTGTCTGGGCCTGGGAGGAGACACGGATGAGAGATGATCCCTTAACAGTTATAAGATTGGGGGAGGGTGAGTGAGTTAATTGATATCAGATACAAATGACATTTTGCAAAAATAAAATCTTCTAAATGCAGCTGAATGACAGTTAATTTTATGCTATACACACTATAAATTTCTTTTTTTTTTCAATTCTGGAATTGAGGACCAATGACTTCAACTAAAGTCTCATTGATACCAATAATTGGTTTTGTCTTTGTTCATCTCCACCGGCTCTAACAATTCCTAAACACAGACTGGTTTGCCCCCTGGCCAATCCCTGAAGTGAAAAACCCATGTTTATTATGGATGGCGCATCCCTGAGAGGCTCAACGATATCTGGCTTCAGCAGTGCCCCAAGCGTCATCTCAGCGACACCATATTCTGCTGTCTTCATTTTTAGCAAGTGGCCTTTGCTTTACTACAAGATGTAAATCAGAGTGCTCAAGAACAGTTTTAAGCTCCTACACTAAGCTCCTACTACCCACCCAGAGCGGTGAGTGCCTGCCTACC
>NC_022009.1:82021022-82045227 GCF_000317375.1 Microtus ochrogaster
GGGGGGAGGGCGGGAGGAGTGGGAGGCTGGGAGGAGGCGGAAATTTTTTTCTCAATAAAAAATAAATAAATAAAAAAAGATGGAAAAAAATATGTAAATCAATTATCAGGCACATCGTAGGTCCTCAATGTGTTGAGTTGGTGGACAGATGGACAGTCACTCTCCATTTGCCTACCTTGCTTTGCTACCAGATGGCTGTCTAATCCTTTCAACCCCTTCTTCCTGCCCTTTAGTATCTTCCCTAGCTAGACTCCCCATCCTTATTTTTTTGTTACTAAGGATGAATTCAATAACAATCCAAACTCCTCAGCAAGCATTTTCTTGGCCCCTTACACAGCGACAGTTGGGCATTCATTCTCACTGCTCCTTGAGTCTCTTCTCCTACCCTGTCCTGGCAAGCTCACGCTCACTCTTCAGTACCCGTGTCCATGTCCCCAGAGCCTTTTCAAAATTTCTAGAATTCACCTTTAGATCTGATGACACCTTGGAGCTGCTGCAAACTTCTGGGAAGGGAGAGTCAGCGGGCATGCCTCGCTGAAGCAGAACAATGAGGTAATGGCACTGTTTCCCTCTGCTCTGTGGTGGACAATGTGATGAGGTACAGACCACACACTGGACATATAAAGCCACTACCTTCTATGAATGAAGACTGCAATACGGCAAAATTATGAACCAAGAGACAACGCATCTCTTCTCTGTTATTTTTTTTCTCCTTTTGGAATTATTACCCTGTCCCAAACACATTATTCAGTTCATATGAAACACCTTTCTATGGCTATTTAAAAACAATTTAAATTTTTCATTTTGCAATTTTAACTTTGTTGTTGTCATTGTTTTGTTGTTGTTTTGATTTTTGAGACAAGATTTTACTGTGCAGCTTTGGAGCCTGCCCTGGAACTCTCTCTGTAGACCAGACTGTTCTTGAACTCACAGAGATCCTGCCTCTGCCTCTTGAGTGTTGGGTGTAAAGGTGTGCGCCACCTCACCCAGCTCAATTTTAAACTTAACTTTAATTTCAAATGCAGTAAATATCTGCAGACAGGTGGCACCTTAACAAACACTCTTTGGAGCCCTTGATAACTACACAAGGTAATCCTGAGTCAGCCCTGAGTAGTTGCCTTACAGGGTTGATGAGCAGAGAATAATGCTTGCTAGGAGGATAATCTATCATGTTTCCACAGTGTAGCTACCTCTGAGCTTCCCAGAGAAAGAACAAAGGCAATATATTATCTGACTGAGGCACAGAGGAGTTGCTGAGGCTGGAACAGACCAAGCTTCTTGCTCTCCTAGATCCTTGGGATAAACCTGCTGTTCTGTAAGGACTGAGAAGCTCATAAGGTGTCTTAACCCCAAACTTCCTTTCCCCCTACAAATCTCTTTGGACTACTATAACCTGGCTGATTATATACTTTAAATATTTTTCAAAGTTCTTATTAGCTAACTGCTATGGTCAATGGTGTAGACTATTTGCCTTGGAGAGATGGTTTTAACAGTTAGACATTTCTGGGTCTCCTTAAATAACAGAGTGTGACAAGAAGTAGACATCTGACTACAAATTTCCAACAAATGTATCTATTTATTTTTTAATATTTTTTATTTATGTGTATGTGTTTATACACATGAGTACATATACATACACATGAGGGTACCCACAGAGGCCAGAAGAGGGTATCAGGTCCCCTAGAACTGCGGTTAAAGGGGCTATGAGCCAATTAGAGTCTTCTGCACGAGCATCAAGTCTTCTTAACCACAGTTTACAACACATTTCTTTTCGGTGAAATCTCTTGTCTTGGCCTCCTTGAAAGGTCCATGATTCACCATGAGATATTTACTCATTTAATGTAGGGTAAATATCCTACATTATAATGTCCTGAAGTTCTCCCAAATAAACCCATTTCATTGGTCCGACTGTTATCCTAGGTTGACAATGCTAATAAATACTAGAGGGATGAATTAAATCTTGGTAAATGACAGAGGAATTGGGATTTTGTGTACAAAATGCCATATAGGGTGAGCAGAGGAGGCCCCACTAAAGAGGTGAGGTTTGAATGAAGGCTTCAGGAAGTGAAGGGGGTCACTGGCAACAGAAGAGAAAAATAACACAAGGGAAACTTGGTGTATTGATAAACACCGAAGTCGGTGTGGCAGAATAGAGAAGCAAGAGTAAGGGGAAGGGAAGGTTTACAATGTCACCAGTAACTTGGCCATGCAAGCTCCACCCACCCAACCCCATCCTAAGTTCTTAGCCTGTGTTCGCCACTAAACACAGTGAGAAGTCTTATTCTAAACATCTTATAGGAGAAAGAAAAAATACATTATCTACAATAGAGTTCAAAGACATTGACCTTTACAATGCATAACTGAAGATCAGGGCCTGATAAAGTGTTTACGTCACTAAATGGAAAAAGGCAAAAGTAAAAGCAGTCTAGTGAATTTTCTTTTAAGCATCTATGGGTGCTTCACCTTGGAGAATCACACAGTAATTCAGAAAGTGCTCTCTGGAAAGCAGCTGACTTAGGACCGTTCTCTGTTCTTGTTTCACTTCCTAACTTTTCTATAATAAAGCAGCTAAAATCAGAAAATAGTCTCATCACCTTCAATATTTTTCAACTATTGTATTAGAGACCTCTAAAACGATTAAAGGCTTTAACATAGCTTAATACTGTTAAGCTCCATATTAAAACACAAGCCTATAAGGCATTAACTTAGTCTTAAATTGCAGCTATGGCACTATGCCACATAAAGGCTGCTTTAGAGATGAATTAAAGGAAATGACCATATTAGGCCTCACTTATCGGAATTAGTATATTAAACTCAAAAGAGGTCGACCTCAAAAGTTACGGCACACCAAAGAACAAGAACAAGATTTAAGACTCACAAAGATGAATGTTACTGTAAAACTAATTATGTTTAAACAAATACCTTCCATCAGAGGATACTATTGTTTGATATTATCGGTAACCCCACCAACTATGGCAGCCTATAGAATGTATTGAAATGATAAAGTAATTTTAAATAAATTGTGTAACATTTGACTTATTAGGTTAAAATTTTAAAAAGTATTACTAGCTCCATAGAAGTTTTCTCTCTTTTGCTCGCTCCCAATTACAGCCCTTGCCTCCCTCCACAAACTAAATCAATATACTGACTTAATACACTATAGATTATGTTGGAGATGCTAAAGCAAGTGCCAGTGAGATTGAGGCCAAGCTAGGTTATGTTGGGAGTTCAAGGCCAAACTGAGCTACATAGTAACATCCTGTCTTGTAAATAAATAAACAAGTAAATAGCTAAACTATAAAATTATTTGTTAGTAGTTTATAAACAGAACTATGTATTCTTTTGACCCCGACTTCTTTCATTTAACATGATGAGTTCATTTGTGCTGTTTGGTACAGCAGTGACTCGGTTATCTTGTTTCTGTGACCTCCCGTCTCACATGAGTATGCCCCCATTTAATTATCCCCTCTATGGGACAGGCATCTGGGTGGTTTCTAGACAGGAGCTAAATAATGATGGTGATTAGGCGCATTCCTGCCACTGTGTTTAGATGGGAGCATGCCAATTACAGCGTGTTAAATGGCGGGTTAACTCTTGGTTCTAAACACGCTCGTCTACATAATCATGATGATGTAGAATAACCAGTTCTGCATGTTATTCTAATCCGAGCAGGTGTTAAATACTACTGGGCTAGCCAGGTGTGGTGGTGTATGCCTCTAACCCCAGCACTTGGGAGGCCGAGGCAGAATAAATCATATCTTCAAAGCCAGCCTGAGCTACATAACAAGGCTTTGTTTCATAAACCAAACCAAAAGAAAGGAAAACAAAAAAAACTATTGTTCGTCTACCTTCAGTGGTAAAGCCTTCAGGCGAAACCAAGAGTCAGGGTGCCCAGCTTGATCGTAGATAAAACATAAACTGCTTTAAAACCAAGGGTAATCTAGTCCAAAGGGTCGCCAGTAAGCCATTCTCCAGAAAGAGGACATTTAAATGAAGTATAAAACTTGTGTTACATCTATGTTGAACTACCTTTCTTTTTTTCACTTCAGGAAAAAGATTATATTTACCAGATTTATGATACTGTAAGCATCTCTAAAGATTTCCCAGATGCACTAGGAAAATAGCTGTAGTCGTGTGTCAAAGATAAATTTGTTGTGATTTAATTGGCTTTTGTTGCAAAATTAGGTTAGTAAAAATTCAGACAGATATTAGTTGGTAGTTTCATGAATATTAAGACTTCAGAAAGACAAGAGTTAATGGCCCATGGTCCACTTCACAGCCTGGAATTAGATGAGACCCATTCAGCTGTTGTAACTGAGAAGTTTGTTGGTATTGTTTAATACCCTGGCTTCTTGAGACCACTTTTGGATCAATGCCCAGGAGCTGTCTTGATAAATGTATTTCAGAAAATGAAAAACAAAATGGACAGTGTGTCTCTAGAAAATACAGCTGAAAATAGCATTGAAATAACACAACGTGACAAAAAAAATGGGTTTTCTTTCAGTTCACTCTCCAAATGTATTGGTAAATAGGGAAAACGGAAGCCATAAATAAGAGCACTTTGTCGCATTATGAATATGTTACAATTTTTATCTATACATAGATAAATGTGGTCAAATGTCTCCAATTTGTGTGTGGTGAAAACTGGTCTAAGGTTCAACCTGACCTTAATATCTCTTCCACCCTCCTCGCTGCCTATCTAACTTCATATGAACTGAGACATTTGACAAAGAAAACTTTGACCATGTGATAGACTCCTTGCAAGGTTCTGTAGATCCTCTATGGACCCTGTCTTTGCTTTCAAAGAGCTTACAGAGGTTTGATGTGATCCTAAGGCAAGACTGATGATATGCAGAAGCCCAGTGGGCAGTAGGCAAGAGCTGCAAGAGGGATGGTCAGAGTTCTTTTAGGGAAGCAGGAAGAGCAATGGTTTCTCAGACAAGAGAAGAGTGCCCACATCAATGTTCAGAGAACAAGAAGGACTTATTTTCCTGAAGTCAGAGGTTCTTCTAACCATGGTTATTGAATGTCTCTGACTGTAACTGGAGGCAGAGTTAAAGATGACGCAATTAATTCACTGGCTCTGTACTCCAGAGTGAAAAGGGCTCAGAGACAGGCAAAAGTTAATGGTGTTCTTTACCCAGTCAAGTGCTGGAAACTAAGTAATTGAACAAAAATAAAATAATCAAGACAATCACAAGCAATCGTCTCTAAATATAGGCATTAATAACAAATATAACAACAATCAAAACCCATACAGACTTCAAACCATGCTTACAAGGCCATTGACAGGACGTTCCTTCTCACTGCTCAGTGAAGAAACCTGGAGAACATTGTTTTTTCTCTTCTTCATCACCTGCCTCCTTTGACTATCAAGGACTCTCCGTTTTCCCTCTACTTCTTTCTGCCCATTACTGCCAGAAGCCAGCAAAAGGGTATCTTCTACCTTCCATCTGGTCTTCCCATTTTCTTTCTTAACCTCATACCCATATCTTCTACCTGCTAGATAGTTTGAATGTGTCCCCCAAAGTTATTGTGTTGGAAACACAGTACCATGTTCATAAGCCAATGATATTGGATGCAGGACATTGTGGAATAGTTAGGACTGAATGAGATCACGCTAGAGGGAAGATTATTATGGCATTGATGACTACATAGGAAGAGGGAGAGGGATCCAAGCTAGTGGTTGCTCTGTCTCCCCAAGTGATGCCCACCAATGTGTTGTGAGGCAGCAGGAAGGAACCGAATGAGAGGGCAGCATCCCTAATTGTGAACTTCTCAGCCTTTGGAACCACCAAACCACAACCGTCGCATCAATCTATTCCTTCTAAGACAGCTGTAATATCTTCAAATATTCTTGGTATTCATCAGATAATTCTGCTTAAAACAAGTCTCTGATCTCCGCAGTATCCGGGATCAAACATAGAGTGTATGGCAGGACAAGGCCCTGGAGACTCTTGGTCTTTTATTTCATGACCATCACCACTATTTATAGTTGCATGTGTAGCTTCTGTGATTTTTTTTTTTGAGCCTTCAAAAATCCTGAAAATTTAGAACAAGTCTGGTTTACTGTGTGCCTAAACCTAGGAGCATTTTATGTTTAGTAAATACAACTCTATAAGAAATAGAATGCCACTTAGGTAAGCCTGCGTAATTCTAGTGCATTTTCTGTGTGGAATATTGGGCTATGCATTCCAGTTCTCAGTCATCTCTAGGACCAAATTAATAAGTCACTGGATCAGACTGGCAGGTAGTCTTCATTCATATATTAAAAGGCTTAGTTACCCCAAGGGAAGTGGACAAGAATATATTTTTAGATAACTCATAAGTCACATAGATGACATTGTAATCTGCAAAAGTCCCCACCTTTAGAAACAGTGGCAAGTAGAAATAGTGAAAAATCTGTTTGGAAGAGAAAACACGGATTATATAGTAAACCCTGTGGATAGTGTAATGCACATGGTTATCTACACATCACCTGCTTATTCCACCATGCTTCAGAGTAGAACTGCTGCTCTGTGTGTCAGTCGGTATGACTACCAATAATGATATTAATACTACTAATAGTACTTACAGTCTTTGAGAGATTATCTGCTCACAGTCATGGTGCCAGGAAGGATGGATAAGCAAGAGCTTTGAATTTCCCAGTATACCCTCTGGGAAATTTTGTGTTCACTTATTGTTTGATTCCCTAATCTATTGTTTTTTTCCCAACATTTTGAAATGACATTTATCAATGCTTGTTTTATTTTTATAAGAATTATGCATAAAAAGGTAAAGGAATAATAAAGACTATTATTCAGAAGTAAGTACCTTCTCACTTTCAAGTTTTAGAGACTTTAGGGTTATTTTAAAAACTAAAATTAAATTCAAATGTGCTTATAAACAACATGTGTCTGACTCATACAATAAGCAATAGACTTTAACCCACATATTTGGGAGATGTGTGGCTGCCTGGTGTATGTCACTGAGTTTGCAGGCTGATTGTGCAGATGTTTAAGCATGTGTAAAAGAAACAATGGCTCTTTAGTCACTCTCAGTACACTAAACCACAAGTAGCCAAGCAGATGTAGCCCTGTGAGGGAGAAACCTCCAAGATGGTGGCAGTGGGGTGGGAGCTTGAAAACTTCTTCAAATATGGACATTTTAGAATTCTGAAAAAAATGAAAATTAAAATAAATGATAGAGAAAGAAGGATAGAGAAAATATAGTATAGGGAGGGTCTAGGAGGAGATGGGGTGGGGAAAACAAGATCAAAATATATTGTACCAAAATATTTAATTAAAAAAATATTTAAAAAAGAATTCTGAAAAACAGGTACTAGAAAAACCATGAGCCCTTGAGAGAAATCTGGCTTAAAGCACAGTTAGAGGCCAGCCTGAACACTGAGATCCTATCTTAAAAAAAAGCAACAAAACAAATTAAAAAACAGGGTGGGGGTTGGGTGGGGGTGGGAAACTAAGAGAAACAGAAACTATATCCAAGAGTTGTATTCATTTTCTTTATTCCTTGTAGCAACTTCTGTTATAAAGAGGCCGCTAGTTAGTTAGCTCCTGGCCGCTTAGCCCTGAAATAATCACACAGAAACTGTATTAATTAAATCATTGATTGGCCCATTAGCTCTAACTTCTTATTGGCTAATTCTTACATCTTACTTTAACCCATCTCTATTAACCTGTGACTTACGGGTAAAGTTCCGGTGACATGGCTTCTCCCTCACTCCTACTCTCTTTCTCCCAGCATTCAGTTTAGTTTTCCCCACCTACCTCTATTCCCTGCTCAGGCCCAAGATAATTTCTTTATTAGCCAATGATATTCACAGCATACAGAGGGGAATCTCACATCAAATTTCCTCATATTGGGTTTATTTTTCACAAGTAAGAAAATCATGCCCCCCCAATGCTAACTAATTTACTCACAAAACTCGTGATAGAGTAGTTCTGAATCTAAATGTTTCCTCATCAAGTCTGCCTTATCTTGTAGCTAAGGAAAAACTGGCAGATTCATCATATACAGAATCATGGGCTCCTAAGGTTGAAAGATGTGTGATTTCAGCACTATGTGTGCTCATCTTTCTGGCTCCTTCAGTTCCCAGCACATCACAGATACTCTGCGTGCCTGTAGAATGATGGATGGGTAGACAGATGGACAGCTGAATGGGTACAAAGATGCTCAAATGACCTCATTCATGAACTGGTGAAGATGACTGATTTTCCCAGATTGGCAGTGGGCAGAAGACAACAATGTGATGGTGTCCTCAATGCTGGGAATGCAAGCAGGTAAAATAGGAAAAGTGTTCTTTAGCAATCTGTCACTATTTTCTTAGCTATTTTTTTCTGGCAAGTTAAATACATGTTTAGGTATTTGGGGGTGTTTTGTTCTCATAAAGATAAGCATGATCTTGGCTCTAGTTCACCAGCTTCAGTTAAGGCAGCAAGATGTTCCTTACTCGTAGCTGCTTCCATCTAGGGCATGATGGGAGCACCACACCCTTCACGTCAATGTGTCCTAGGTATGTTTCTTCTGGCCTCATCACTTTTGCCTATGTCCCATATCATGCATTAGTCCTGAGAAGCTGGTTTCAATTTCTCTGTAACTTCCTCTCATAGGCTTCATTATTTTCCAACTAAATCCCAAGCTGTGAAACAAATTTCAAAGTTGTTGAAAGTGTGGTGGCCATGGGACTCTTCAGTGGAATAGGAACCTAAGTCAGGGACTCGGAGTACCATGATGAGGTTGAGAGACTTGGGATAGTGTCTTCATTTTGACCTTCATTCCCTTGGGGTAAATAGTGCAGATGTCATTGTCTGTCTTACTAACATGTGTCCTTATTGCCCTTCTTTCTTCTAGAAGGATATCTTATTTTGTATTCATTTCCTGAAGTATTTAGGTTTTGCCCTGGAAGAACTTGAGAACGACAAAAATTATCATTCCTGTGGCTTCTTCTAAGGAGATCCTGAGCCACCAGTCTAGCGTGGAATGGGAGTAATTCTTTATAGATACTATGTGCACACTGGCCTTTTCATATAATGTGAGAAACTCATCAAATGACAGAACCCATGGAGCAGTAACAAGAGAACTAAGCAAGTCACTCGAAATAGCTACAGCTCCCTACTGCCATCTCACAGGGCAAAAGAAGATGTGTCCAAGGTCATTGCCAGAGCAATCAAGAGCCTGGGTTGGTCAGGGATATTTTGCCATCAAATTGAAGGGGGGGGGAGATATGCTCCAAAGGGTCATGTCCTATGTCAGGCAGCAGTGGCTTAAGGACTTCAAGTCAGAAACAGTCTTTGTTTAGTAAGCAAATTACTTGCTAAGTTTGGGGGAAGGCAGAAAAATAGAGTAAAAGGCAGGGAAGGCTGCTCAATGGGCAAAGGTAATCTGAGTTTGATTCCTGAAAGCCAAATCCTAGGAGAGAAACAACTCCTACAAATTGCCATGCCATGTGCATACATGAATGACATAGGAGCCCATGTCCCAACTCTATGAACTCTGAGAACTATGGAAAGACCAGAGGGCAGAATGTTCTTCCCACAAGGTAGCCTTCCAAACAGGATTGCATAAACTGTGATAAGTGAATACACTTAAAAAGCAAGAAAATAAATGGAATGCCCTGGTATGTCCAAATTATCTCTGTTGGAAAGGAATATTCTTGACTCTTTCCACATGACCAAAGCTGATAAGA
Source organism: Microtus ochrogaster (assembly GCF_000317375.1). Lineage (NCBI taxonomy): Eukaryota > Metazoa > Chordata > Mammalia > Rodentia > Cricetidae > Microtus > Microtus ochrogaster. Next base: position 82,030,708 of record NC_022009.1, read on the forward strand.
CATGACACCAGGCATATTCCCTAGCTGTACTTGTGTTTGCTTAAGCTGACTGTAAACACCACCTCATGTTTTGCCTGCTTTAATAATAAAAAAAAATGAGAAGTGGTTTGTTTGCAGTACTCTTGAGCTCAAAAGCCTGGAGTCTCCTGGGTTTTTCCCATACAGGCCTTTGGATAGATCCTTCAATCCTCAAGGTTTAGCCTCACTGGCCACAGGGTGGATTAGCACACAGGCATTTGAACACATACATACACGCTAACTAAAAGTAATAAAAATGTCAAAGATAATAATAGGGTGGAAAACTAAGAGTAGGAGTCATTTCAAAAAAGGGCAGAAAATAAAAATTGTATTTATTTTGTAGCGTGTGCGATAGCAACAATAAAGAGTCTTTATTCACATGGTCTTCCTAACCTTGTAGGCAGAACAAGGGATCTTTCAGTTAATTCTAGCACAAATTATCAGCTAAAAGTTTTGGTAGGTCAACAGCCTAGTGGGAACCCACTGTAGAAAGGCTGCTGGGCAGGTTGAATAGCAGTTCTAAAACGTTCCTTAAAGTCCCAGTCCCCTGTCCCGAGAACAGTGACTCATTTGGAAATAGGATATTGCCATTGTAGTAAAGGGTCATAAAATAGGATTATTCTAGTTTTAGGACAGGCCTTATGGTCAGTCTTTGGTATACTTTCAATGAAAAGGGGCGGAAGGTTTACCATAGAAATACTACTAGGGAGATCATGGCATATTAGAAGCAGCCATTGGCATTCTGCTACCATGAGTGACTACCAAGGACTGCCAGCAGTCACCACAGCCCAGAAGGCAGACTCACTGATGAACCTTCCTTAGAGACTTCGGAAAGAACTGACCCTTAGACTTCAGACTCTGACCCCTCTCCCCACAGAAGTACAAAAACAATTGTTTGCTCTTTTAAGTCACCTTGTTTATGGTCATTTATTACAGCAGATTTAAATCAACAGCCCTTTGGGTTTGAGCATAAAAGTCCATTGAGAATGAAATGCAGAAAGTTGCACTTTCAATAGGAACTTGCTTTTCTAGGATCTAAGTGAATTGAAAGAATGACCAAGCAATAAGTTTATATTATATGCTTCTTGCCTAAAATGTCTATGAGATTAAAGTACTGGGCCAGAGGGATGATCTTCACATATACCCTTGGGGAACATAGGATCCCTGAGTAAGGAGGGTCAGGGTTCTGTTTGCAGGCAACTTCTGACAAGCCTAATGTAGGCAACACCTGAGTAATGTGTAGTCAGTAGTCATTCTCAGGATCCAGTCTCTACATGGGAGGATGTAGAAGACGCTGTTCTTCTACAAGATGGCATTCAGGGTAGAAAAGGAGCTTAGCCAAGAGAGGAGAGAAAAGGTAGGCTTTATCCAGAAGAGCTCGGGGCAGTGTTGGAATGTAGCTTGGTTTGATATCATTTATCTTACTTTCTGTCCCTCCTTTTGGCCTCAGACAGTTGGCAGCAGACTAAAATGCAAGTCAGAAAGGTTAACTGAGGTCACCGGTGGAGAAGACGTGGTGAGGGAAAAGCTCTGTGGAGAACTGATTAGCAGGTGGGAAGGCTATTGCTGACCCACTTTTGCTTTATGGTTGTTGGAACAGAGCAAGCATTAGTCATAATTCTGGGCAATCGCAGTCATGTTGGCAATAGCAGCCATGTTCAACAATAAAGTAACAGCCATGGCTGAGAGGGATAGCCCAACATTAACCAGGAAAAAGCAAAAGCAGGAACACTGTTATATGTACTACCCCAAGAAAATCATCTGTATCCCTTAATGACATGGAATGATTTGAGAGTGGGGGTGACTTTAGCTAATGAAGTCTAAGCCCAGAGACTCATGATGAGTAAATGTGCTTTCAACTCGATTGGATTAAGAAATGCTTAGGATGCTGGTGAGGCACACCTGCTGTGTCTGTGTAGGCATTGCCAGTGAAGAACCACTCTGAATGTGGGTAACACTGTCCCATGGGTGGGGGTACAGGACAGAACCAAAATGGGAAGGGGAGTACAGGCAGTCCACTTCTCTGTTTGCTGATCAGCCACAATGTCAGCAAGCAGCCTGCCATCTCATCCGCCACTCCTTCCCTACCACAAAAAAAAACTTTGGTCTTTTCACACCATGAACCAAAATGAATCCTTCTCCTAATTTGCTTCTTGCTGGGTAATTTGATCACTCTGAAGAGAAAAGCAACTCATACCAGGCAGAGGTCAACTTAGACTCCCTATCCTTTTATCTTTCTCTCTCTCATCCATCTACTAGAGCTAATATTCACACTGCCTCTATTCGTAATAATTCCAGAATTTATTTTGCTTTCTAAAGTGGGTTTCTTACTAAAATCATGTTAAGAATATCTATAGCTCTCCTGATTTACTTTTAAATGAAAGATTTTAACTGTGAGGTTGCTTTGAAGTTCTTTCTGATGGTTGGATCTTCTCTGCCTTCTTTGGCAAGTCTTACTTAGAAACGTCTCTAGCGTTAGTGTTTCCTAAGAAGTCTGGAATCATGATAGAATGCACTAGCTAACAAACAATTTATTTTTAGCCTAGAAAATATGAACCAAGCAGATAGCAGGGAATTACACTCAGCTCCTTTGTCTTGCTTTGGCGTTGCTTTTCTACAGTCTTAAGCTAATGTTTTGTTTCCAGGGAGGAGTTCCATCTAGCACACATTTTTCTTTTTAGCTCCTCAAGTCAGTGTGGGCCCTTTAACTGATCCCATATGCAAAACTCTGAGAAATTTATGCTGCTTTATTTTGCTTTTATTTTCTCAGTACTAGAGATTAAACCCAAGGAGTTGCATGTACTAGACAAGTACTCCAGAATTCAGCTATACCCACAGCCATTTGGAGATAGGGTCTTACTAAGTCATCCAGGTTGACCTTAGACTCACTCTGTAGTTCAAGCAGGCTTCAGAATTGCCATTCTCCTGTTTTGGCCTGCTGAGTAGCTGTTGTACCACCAGTATACTGTGTTCTTGTGTTCTAGAAAGTAAAGAAAATATCCTTGGTGCAGCAGAGGGTGAAGCACTCAATAGGAACAAAGATTACTTGAGCGTGCTTTGAATCTGAACAACTGCTCATAAATGCACTTCCATGATTAAGAAAATACAATTCTTTCTCTACAAACCCAAATCATATTTATTTAAAATCCCATGCCCCAGTGAGAATTTACATGCCTTTAAAATTATATTCCATGCAAAATATTTCACTAATGGGGCAGAAACATAAAATTTCTCTGCCTGATATTGAATTTGAAACAGAAGCACACTCTCATCCTTACACCAACTTCCTGCTTGAGTCACTTCCTGCTTCTCACCCACCAACTGTAGAGCTAATCAACCTTCCTTCCTGTATGGGCGTCACACCCACAGATTCAATCAAGGATCAAAAACACTGATAAAAATTGCTTTATCTGTGACACACTTTTCATAACATTTATTCTCTAAATAATACAGTACAAAACTATTTACATGATAGTGTAAGTAATCTAAAGAGAGGTCAAAGTACACGGGAGGATTACTTAAGTTATATGTAAATACTACCAGAGGAGATAAAAGACTTTAGCATCTAAGGATCTTGGTACCCATGGTGTCTAAAAAAAAAAAATCCACAAGTATCAAGGGATATTAGCTTTCTATAACTACCATAACAAATTGTTATCAACTTAATGATTTCAAAGAGCACGTAGTTTTGGGTATCATAAATCTGAAATGGCTTACATTGGAGCAAAATTCAAAGTGTCAGCAGGTATATCTATGTCCTTTCGGAAGCTCAAAAGGGCAAGCTATGTCCTTGCCTATTTCAGTTTCTAGTCTACCAGAATTCTCTGTCTGGTTGCTGCTTCTTCCATCTTCAGACTGTATGACTCGGACTTGTGTGTCTGTGGTTCATTCTCATTCTCTCCCTTCAAGCCTGCTGTCTCTGCTGGATAAGGCCCCTGTGATTGCTCTGGGCTTGGCCTGGAGATCTTCATATCCCGCCAACTCTGTGTTCTGGAGTTTCCCAGCAGATCAACATTCCTTGTGTTTGCTTCTTTCACTGCTCACTTAGGATGAACTGAACAGTGTTCCCCTTTCACAGTCTGTGTGTACCCCTCCATCCTCAACACAGGCCTGGCTCTGGAAACAGGATCATTGCAGGTATTTCAGGTAAATTGAGATGAAATCATATTGAATGAAGATGGTCCCTCAGTCCAATACCAGACAGAGGTGTTGATCCAGTGACACACAGAAGGCCCTGTGACAACACAGGCAGAACACAGGACACAGCTGTAAGTCAAGGAAGGTGGTGGTGCTGCTGACAGTCAGAAGCCAAAAAGGGACAGGAAAGAGGCTTTTTTTGGAAGCCTCAGAGGAACCATTGCCTGTCAACAGCTTGATTTCAGACCTTAAGTTTCCAGAATTGCAAAAAGATAAATGTTCATTGTCTACAGCTGCCAGTTACAGTGTTTCATCTTAGCAGCCCCACAGACTCATCAGATGTGTGAGTAATGAGACTATTTTATAGATGTTTTAGATTTTGCAGAGGGCAGTTTGACCAGCTAGCCTACCCCTAAGAACTTTCTCTGTTCTATTTATAGCACACACAAGGGTCTTTGCAGATTATTGACTCTACCTGGGGTTTCTTGGGTTGAGAAGTTTGGATTGTTTTACAACTCACAGACAGTCAAGAGATGGTTAATCCAGGATTAGAAAATATTGTGGAATAGTCAATGTTTCAGGTTTTCTAGACCAAAATGCACATTTTTTTACTGACAAACTTTAAAATATAATAACCGAGTATTGCTTTTGAAATAGAAATAGATAGTAATGAAAGATGGATTTCTTTGGGGAACAGATAGCATGCTACTCAAGTGGGCTCAGATTCTATCATTACTAACATTGACTGTTGATGTCCATCTGTCAGTGCTACCAACAGTGAGACTTCATGGGATATTTTGATTCCAAGGTGAGTAAGAAGTTCATCTTTGACAACAACTCCTCCAGCAAATAACATTAAGTATTGGTTCAAGTTCATGGGCATATTTTAATTGAGCCTATTGATTTGTGAAAGCATATATAGAGCTCTGTTAACTTCCTCCCTCAGAATATATCTTTTATCATATCATCATAATGTCAATGAATGGCTTCAAATTCAAGTTTAGGGAAAAGCTCAATTTTTCAATTGAAAGGAATTTTGAACTAAGGAACTCTCCTTTGCCTCTATAGTGAGATCTGACAGACAGATAACTGCACAAAAACAAAGAACAACACATGACCTCTGCATACCACACTGCAAACCTGAATGGAAAACTATGCAGAATCCACTTTTTGCTTTACTTACTCTTGGACAACAGGGTAAGGTTGGTATCCAAACATTCCAATGACTCTGTTTTTGGGATGACTTTACCGCAGCCTGAGATTTTCATGGGAAGACGACTTGGACTTGTAGTTTTAGGTAGCAGTTCAGTACTGAGCTATTGTGTCAAGGGCATGCAATAGAATGTCAGCTAACAGCATCATAAAGAAATCAGGCTCTAGGTATCTTAAATTGTCTCCAGATTTACAAACTCTCCCACCACGGGATCTTTACTATTCTATACATTTTTTTGCTGCCACTGAGTTTGACATAGCATATTCCACCTCAGGTTGTATTAAATTAGTGAAGTTTTTTTTCCCATTTCTTTGAAAACAGTCTCACCTCTGGCTGTTCTTTGCAGGCTATTTATAAAGGTCAATTCTCCAATCACTTCCAAACTAACTCTGAGTCCCCAAATAAATACAGACTTGGCAGTTCCAGTAGACTCTGAGATGGGCAGAAGATGGCTGTCCCGTGCCTGGTCTCTTAATTACTATTAATGCTGCACTTGGTGCCCTCAATTCTAAGCAACTGTTCTGCTCTGGAGCAAAGCCTCACTCAGGACAGCTCTGTAGCTGCTGCAGTCAAAGCAGCTTGGTCAACGTGCCGAGGTGAAATAGCTTCCTTTGGTTGGCTAGAGAAGAGCTACTCCCATATTTTGGTTGAGAACTCATTTTTATTTATTTCTGTTAAGAAATTTTCTCATAAGAGAAATGTGTTTTAAGTCTTTCTAATCATTGTTTCCCCATGAGCATGGAATTTTTGGCATAATTATTTAATCTGGTTATGCTGATGGATACTAAGGGGTTTTACACAATGCTACTATCACTGACAATCATAGGACAGTTTCTCCTCCCATGTACCTGAAAATGTGATATTTAGGGCACATGTCTCCTTTTTTGTCTTTCCTTGAAGGCTTAATGGATTTTACTGATGTAATTAATAAAGAAACTGAAAAAAAGATGGAGGGAGTAGGGAACAATGGATGGAAGGGATAGGAAAAGTGTAAACAGATTCTTCTTTGGGCTACCAACTCATAAAAAATATGACATAGAGATTTATTATTAATTATGAAAGCTCAGTCTATAGTTTAGGTTTGTTCCACTAGCCCTTATAACTTAAATTAACCCATCTATAATTATCTATGTTTTGCCTCATGGCTTTTTACCTTCATTCCATCTGCCACCTCCTATTTCCTCTCCATGTCCTCTGCCCCCTCTCCTAGATCCACATTTTCTCTCTCTGCCCAGAAGTCTGGTCCAGCCTAACCTCTTCCTGACTAGCTATTGATCATTCAGTTCTGTATTAAACCAATCAAAAGGCATCTTGGCAAAGACAGATCTTCACAGTGTACAACATGATTATCACACAACAGAAAAGAGAGGAGAGGAAATATGGGAGGGGGGAGGGATAGCACCATACAACATTTAACTCATCTTATCTAGAGTGACAGCCAAGTTGCAGCACAGTGATGAAAGTACTACACAGCTGTGCTTCGGTGTTGCAACTCTGCCATTTCAGTTGGAAAGCACACGTACAGTTGTACACAGATTTTATTAATCTACTCATATGCTGACAATATCTTCCCTAATGCTCCTAATCCTAAAATGTAGCATCAGGCCATTTGTTGGTTCCCAGTTGCTTAGACTGGAAATAATCACACAGAAACTGTATTAATTAAATCACTGCTTGGCCCATTAGCTTCTTATTGGCTAACTCTTATATATTAATTTAACCCATCTCCATTAATCTGTGTATTGCCACGTGACAGTAGTTTACTGGCAAAGTTCCGGCATGTCTGACTCTGGTGGCGGCTCCTCTCTCTAACTCTGCCCTTCTTCCTCCCAGCATTCAGCTTAATTTTCTCCACCTAGCTAAGTTCTGCCCTGCTATAGGTCCAAAGCGGTTTCTTTATTCATTAATAGTAATCACAGCACACAGAGAAATCACACATCACCAAAGATGGTTCTGTTAAAAGATGTAAACCACTGGACATGGTGTCACACATTTGAATTCCTGGCACTTGAGAGACAGAGACAGGAGAATTACTGCAAGTTCCAGGAAAGCCCGTTACACATAGACCTGGTCTACCAGGCAGGGCCTAATCTCTAGGCCTCTAACTGTATAATAAGACCCTATCTCCATCTCTATCCCTTTCCCCAACAACAAAAAGTTCTAAGACACATGAGTTGTCAGGGTCTGGGAATTGGAGGAGAGGTAAACTAAAAGGGGTCACAATAGGGATTTCAGAAGTAGCAGAAATATGTGTCTCCTAATGCTGTGACAGACACAAGAAACTGATAACCACTAAGGAGGATAGGTAACTCTAGAGGCAAAATGCCTCTATTTGTTCTCTGCTAATTGAACAGGAGAATACTGAACATGCCCAGAGGTGTTCCTTGTGCATTAATTTTATGACATGAGATAAAGTCAAAACAGAGACATAGGGGCTGGAGAGATGGCTCAGAGGGTGAGAGCACTGCCTGCTCTTCCAAAGGTCCTGAGTTCAATTCCCAGCAACCACATGGTGGCTCACAACCATCTGTAATGAGGTCTGGTGCCTTCTTCTGGCCTGCAGGCATACACACAGACAGAATCTTGTATACATAATAAATAAATTAAAAAAACAGAGATATAAAAGTGTTACTGATGTAGGTGGGTCTTCTTTCTATGTGTTGCTTTCATTGGTTAATTAATAGAGAAACTGCTTGGCCTGATAGGTCAGAACATAGGTGGGTGGAGTAGACAGAATAGAATGCTGGGAGGAAGAAGGCAGTGAGGCAGACGCCATGATTCTCCCACCCAAGATGGATGTAGGCTAGAATCTTTCCTGGTGAGCCACCACCTCGTGGTGCCACACAGATTATTAGAAATGGATTAATCAAGATGTGAGGATTAGTCAATAAGAGGCTGAAGCTAATGGGCCGGGCAGTGTTTAAATGAATACAGTTTCTGTGTAATTATTTTGGGTAAAGCTAGCCAGCGGCCACTCTATAGTAAGGAGCTGCGGGCCGCTTCTTGGCTCCTGGCATAATCCCCCTGGATAATCCTCACATCTTGATTAATATGTAAGAGTTAGCCAATAATAGGCTAGAGCTAATGGGCCAAACATTTAATTAATACAGTTTCTGTGTGGTTATTTTGGGAGCATGGGCAGCTGGGAAATGAACAAGCAGTCTTCTTACAACACTTTTAATTCTTGGCTGTGTTCATTTTGGATTTTACATTCCACCAAGATGTAAGCCCAATCATTTAGCTACACATGGACAACTTAGATTGAGGCATCCTGCTCAAAGCCATTGGGGATTTGTTACAAAAGTCCTAGGAACACAGTTAATGCAGAAGGGTAGCATGTCCCAAGCTAACCCTGTACTACTGGAAGTGAGGCCTGAGCCAGCGAGGAATATCTTATTGGGGACTGACTCACTGATCTGGCTATGTTATCATGCTTCTATGGGAACTTGGCAGATGTGCTGAATCTTTTGTTCAGAAGTTTCCCAGAACCGATGAAAAGTGCTGAACTCTTGAGTCAGCCAACAGTCATGATAACAGAGTGAACTGGACAGAAAAACATCCAAGACCAGTCATCCACCCTAGAAGGAATTTTGGTCTTGAGATCTAGGGATGAAGGTTATTGTGTGGGACTTTTACTGGGGACACACACACATACAACTACTTTCCTGAGATAGAGAACATACAAAAGATCAAAGTATCTATTCTATCAAAGTCCTTGGTAAACCAATGAGTTTGTATTGAGATTGCTCACAGGAATGTGGGTGAAGGGTTATTTAAAAGAGTAATGATGACTCAGTGATGTAAGTGCACCACCAGAATCCCACCATAACAGGTTGATGACTCAAAAACAGGCAATTCCAGAGCTCTCTGCATGACTTAACATCAACTCAACAGGGCCAGGAGTCTCTTCTCAGCAGTGCAGTTGACCAGAGTGTCTTCCCCTGGCAAATGTTTATAATGTCTATAACTTGGAGGGTAGATCTTAGTTCAACTTTCCCAGACTTGTGAAGTTTGTTTCTTCCTTAATTTCATGAGCATCCTTTCAGGAGGGAGGGAATGTTTCTGTTGAGAAGAAATCACTATACCCTGACAGTGAAACACAACCTTCGTGTAGGCTGCCCGTGGTCCAGAAACTGTAGCCTCCATCTTAAAGGGGCGATTGGGAAGTAAGAGATGATCATAAAAGGCTTCAGAGCAGATTTGACAAGTCGAAAGAAATTAAAATCCTGGTTGCCAGTAGTTTCAAGTTTGGTGTTTGGGAAACATTTACCCTGGTGGTGTGAATAAGGGCAAGCAGCTCCAGCAGGGAGGGTGGGGTCCCTTCAGTTGGCTTTGATATTCTGGAGCCCACATGTGGGTAGTGTGGCAGTTTCAATGCTATACAAAATGTCAGAGCCAAAGTTTTTATTTGTGTAAATAGGGAAGTCTCATTTTAATTTGGACATTTCTTTTAGTACCTCAATGACTAATAACAAAATACAATGTACATACTGGAGGAGAGCTGCTTCCTCTGTTATAACTAGTCTGTGAACTGTATTGAGAAAGAGAGAGGGAGAGTATCATTGAAAGGGTATATGAGCCTGATAATAATATTAAGCATTTTAAAACTAATCATGAAGGCAACATATGTATGTTGTTTTTTTATCTCCAGTGTGTATAACATCTGACACTCAGTTTACCATAAGCCTATAGCCAATATCAACTTAAATTAGAGAGAAACTCAAAGTTACCCCCACTAAAATTAGTATTAAGATAAGGCTGCATATATACAGTAAGACAAATAAAGAAGATCAGTAAGATATAAGTTGGAAGAGAAGAAGTAAAAGTATCTATATTTACAGAAAATATACATAATTGACTCTAAAATTCTACCTGGAAACTCTTCCAGCTGATAAATCATTTCAGCAAAGTAGCTGGATTAAAAAATTAACTCACAAAGATCAGTAGCCATCCTATATACAAATGACAAGCAAACTGAGAAAAAAATTAGGAAAACAACATCTTTTACAATAGCCTCAAGTAATATGAAATATCACAGGGTTACTCTAGTCAAGAAAGTGAAAGATTTATGTGATAAAAACTTGAAGACATTGAAAAAATATCAGAAGATGGAAGATTTCTTATGCTCGGGAATTGGTAGGATTAACATAGTAAAAATGGCCATCCTACCAAAAGCAATCTAGTTTCAATGCAGTCTTCATCAAAATGGCAACACAGTTTTTCATAGATCTTAAAGGACAATTTCAACATCATATGAAAACATAAAAACCCCAAGACAGCTAAAACAATCCTGAATAATAATAAAAAAAAATTTCTGGAGGTATCACTATCCCTGGCTTCAAATCATACTACAGAGGTATAATAATAAAAACAGCATGGGACTGGCACCAAAACAGATCTATAGGTTAATGTAATCAAATTGAAGATCTATACATAAATGCAAATACCTATGGACACCTGATTTTTGATAAAGTCAGGAACCCACACTGGGAAAAAAGATAGAATCTAACAAACAGTGCTGGTCAGACTGGACAGCTGTATGTAGAAGATCAATGACCTCGACATAAAACTGAACACACTGAAGCCAATAGAAGGCAAAGCAGGAATAACCTTGAACTCACTGGCACAGGAAAAAACTTTCCGAACAGTACACTGGTAGCACAGGAAGTAAGATTAAACAATTAATAAGTGGAACCTCATGATACGGACAGCACAGAAAGGACAATGCCATTTGGGCAAAGCAGCAGCTTACAGAATGGGATTTTACCAGCTATACAACCACTAGAAGACTAATATCCAAAATATACAAAGAACTAAAAACACTAGAAATCAAAAAAACAATAACCTAATTTAAAATGGGGTACAGTTCTGAGCAGAAAATTCTCACAGAAGAAAACTCAGTGAGTTAGAAACACTTCTATGTTCAACCTTCTTAGTCATCAAGGAAATGCAAATCATAATTAGTTTGAGATTTCATCACACCCTCTTCAGAAGGTCAGATCAATAAAACAAGTGACAGCTCACGCTAGCAAGAATGTGTGTAAAAGAACACTCATCCACTGCTGGGGGGAGTGCAAACTTGTAGAGCCACTATGGTATCAGTGTGGCCATTCCTCAGAACTATGGAAATCGATCTACCGCAAGACTCAGTTCTACCACAGTCAGGCATATAACCAAAGGATGCTTCATCCTGTCACACAGCCACTTGCTCACCCATTTTTACTGTGGTTTTATTCACAGTAGCCAAAAATTGGAAACAACCTAGAGGTTCCTCAACAGAAGAATAGATAAAAAAAAGAAGAAAAAACTAAAAAAAGGAAAAATAACCAACCAATTTTTTTAAAAGTAGCATCATGAAATTCTCAGGTAAATAGATGAAACTAGAAAAAGTAACATGAGTGAGGTATCCCAGACCCAGAATGACACATATGGATTTGCTTATATGTGTTTATTACATGTTTAGCTGATGATAGCCAAGTTACAATCCACAGAACCACTATAAACTATAGGTTTATAGTAAGGTGCTAAAGGGTAAAGAGAGGTCTCATTTGGAGAGGGAAATAGAATAGATAATTATGGATGGATGGAATAGAGTTGGAACAGATAATCAAGTAGAGAGAGGGAGAAGAGAGGGGAATTAGGGAGGGAGTATGAGAGAGACAGCTAAAATTAAGGGGCTGTTGAGAGGTAAGTATAAAAACATAATATAAAAAGCTTCCTAAAACATATTCATTTATGAACATAATCTAAGTGAAATTGTCAAATAAGAGAGGAGACGGTCCCATTTGGCCATCTTTTGTCACCCATTGAAGCTTTCATGGAATTGGGTTACATCTAATTGTGTTGTGGGTCAAAGGCACAAACAACTCAAGCTGTGGCCAAGGCTATAGGCTGTTCTTCACAAACTAAGAGCAAGGACCCGTTGCTGTAGACTACAGCTACACATCTCACTGAGAATGGAGAAGTGGAGCTGATACCTACATAGAGCCTTCACCCCATGCTCTATTGTCTCTGTTATAGAAAAGTACTCTGCAAGCTACCAAGAGAAATGTCAACATATAGCCATTAATAGACTCTCTGATCTACAATGGTGGCCAGCATATCAGATATGCTAGGACAATGGTGGCACAAAGTTTGGTGGGAGTGACCCACTAATATCTAATTTGACTTAAGGCTCATTCCCTGAGGTAGAGACAATACCCAACACTGCTTAGGTGATGAAGAACTACACACTAGATAGCCCAGGGACCTAGGGTAAAATCAAATATTCCTATTAAAAAACAAGAAAGCCATAGCAATAAAATGACTCCCAGTGACATTCTACTATACTCATAGATCAATGCCTTGCTCAGCCTTCATCAGAGAAGCTTCCTCCTGCATCAGATAGGAACAAATTACACAGACCTACAACCAGACATTGTGTGGCAAGTGAGAAGAGACCTTGGAGCACTTACCCCTAGATGAGACGTCTCTATAATATCCCCTCAGGGCTCAGGTAGCCCTATGTCAGAGGAGGCTGAGAGAGTGTGAGAGCCAGAGAGGATAGAGAACAAGTCCCTCTAAACCAAATGATCAAAGCTCATACGAGCCCACAGAGGATGCGACAGCATACACAGGGCCTATGTGGCTCTATGACAATTATGGCTTCCAGTTTAGTGTTTTTTATGGGATTCCCAAGTGAGAAAAAGTGCGTCTCTGATTTTTGTGCCTTCTCTGATTGTCTTGTCCAACCTTCACATGCCAGTTTTGATTTTATATTATTATATTTTATTTCATTACAGCTTATTATTATCCTTTGGAAGCCTGTTTGTTTTCTAATGGGCAGCAAAAAGGGAATGAATGAGAAGGGAGGTAGGGAGGAACTGGGAGGGGTAGAGGAAGGGGAAACCATAACCAGGATATAATATGTTAGAAAAAAAAACATTATTTTTAAGAAAAGGGGAAAATGCCAAAAAGAGTTAAAAAGTAACATGCCTTTAATCCCAGCACTAGGAAGATTGAGACAGGAGGTGATATGGCTGGGTGGAGAAAGGAGTGTAAGGCGGAAGGAGACAGGAGTTCAAGCACTCAGTCTGAGGATTCGGTAGAGGTAAAAGGTGAATCTAGTGACTGGCAGAGCTGTTTCCAGCTCTGATTTACCCTGACATCCGACTCTAGGTTTTTATTATTAAAATCAAATAGAATTTGCACAAGCCTTAGACACCTAATTGAAGGAGCTAAGTGGCAGAAAGCAAGCTGCCTTGCTAAACAGAAAGAAGAAAAGGGCTGAGAATCCACAAGGATGACCTCAGCTAAGACCCTAAGCAATAGAAGAGAGGGTGCCTGAACTGGCCTTGCCCTGTCTGTATTCAGACTGATGATTATCTTAAATATCACCATGGAAACTTTGTCCAACCACAGATGGGAACAGAGGCAGAGAACCACATTGGAGCCCTGGACTGAGCTCCCAAGGTCCAGTTGAAGAGTGGAGGGAGTGAGAGTATGAGCAAGGAAGTCAAGACCATGAGGGGTTGGTTGGTTCACCCACTGAGATAGTGTGCCTGAGCTAATGGGAGCTCACCAACTCCAACTGGACTGGGAGTCAACTCTGAAAGAGGTTGACAATTGGGGCAGACTGAGGGGCCACTGACAGTGGCACTGGGATTTGTCTCTACTACATACATGTACTGGCTTCTTCCTATTCTCTTTTGATATATACCTTGTTCAACATACATGTAGTAGGGAGGGCCTTGGACTTTCCACAGGGCAGGGTGCCTTGTCCTCTCTTAGGATTGGAGGGGGAGGAGTGGAAGGGTAAGTGAAGGGAATGGGAGGGGGAGAGGGAGTAGGAATTTGGATTGGTATTTTTTTTATATTAGGGGCATAGATATTCAGGATTGAGACTTTATCCTGATGAATTGTTCCTGTTATGAGTAGAAAATGTCCCTCTCCATCTCTTCTGATTAATTTTAGTTTGAAGTCAACTTTGTTAGAAATTGGTATGGCCACACCTGCTTGTTTCCTAGGTCCATTTGCTTGATAAACCTTTTCCCAGCCCTTTACTCTGAGTAGATGTCTGTCTTTGTGGTTTTGTAAACAGCAGAATGTTGGATCCTGTTTTCGTATTCAGTCTCTTAGCCTGTGCCTTTTTATAGGTGAGTTGAGTCCATTGA
>NC_022009.1:82045641-82046669 GCF_000317375.1 Microtus ochrogaster
CAGTCTCAGTAACAAAGAGCCAAGCCAGTTTGCCTTCTGCAATCAGGAGGGATGCTGAAAGACAGAATTACCAAGTCATGCAGAACGGGAGGATACAGAAAAAAAAAAAACCCTGAGTTTCTTCTTACAAAAGATGAGAATTGACAGCAACAGTTCCCCACTTGGCTTTCATTAGTACAGCCTAGACGTCCTCTGAGGAGCGTTGGGTCATATTACTTACAGCTGGAAGAAAATGCTGAGTTTTATTCAGTGTGAGAAGCACACACTGTAGATTGGCTGCTGGAAAGACATTCTATCCAAGATGGGATATGATACATGAGGGGGGATCAAAAAAATGAAGAAACAACCATTCCATGAGCCTCTGACCTGTACAGTAAGTTCAAAGATTTGAAAACGTGTGTTTGTCTTCATTCCCTCTTAGAATAAAATCTGTTAAGTGATGGGTAGTGGCTGGCAGTATGGACCCTACACCTGGACTTCAGTGTTACGGAGTCAAATGCTCATCCCCTACTGACACACAGCCCAAATGTTACAGCCCTTGGCATCTACTGACAAAATTAGTCACTCAGCCCTGTCATTTTGCTGCCGATGTCACAGGCCTTCTAATCCAAATCAACCATATTTAAGCAAAAAAGCATTTTCATACTGATTCCCTGCCAAATGCTTAAAAGCGGAGATGTTAAGAAGAGGAACTGTCAGCCAGTGGTCGGTATCAGACTGGCTATGTGTTAGTTTCTGAACATTAGTGCAAAAGATCTCCCATTAGAATTTCAACTACAAGAGCTAGTTCCGGGACAGGCACCAAAGCTACAGAGAAACCCTGTCTCGAAAAATCAAAAAAAATAAATAAATAATTTAAACTCCAAATGCTGAGATAATATTCCGGACTTTGCACTGGAATTACGAATAGGGTGGCCTTTACCTGAATGCCCAGATTCCAGGCATGCCTTCCCATGGTCATATGGAGGGCTGGAGAGATGGCTCGGCGGTTAAGAGCACTGACTGTTCTTCCAGAGGACCTGAGTTCA
>NC_022009.1:82046786-82049162 GCF_000317375.1 Microtus ochrogaster
GGATGACAACTGCCTTGTTCTTTCAGTTGTCCTGTTGACAGAGTAGTCAAGGTGTGACATTAGACTCCCTAGTAACCTAAAACCACTGCTTCCTCATCAAGGGAAGAGCAGTAAACTGTTTCAGAAGAACGACTCCCTCTTGATCCCTCCAGGAAGAAAGACTGAACTATCTGAAGACATGAATGTAGCCAGTAAGTGACATATGTGTCTTTAGGGACAAATCCTGCATTTAACATGCCTTCAAAATGTCCTTTCCAGTTTCTCAGCTGAAACAGTTTGGAGAAGTGTGAGTATCCCAGGCGTTCCTAGCCACTATCTCTTTTCTTACAGATGGGTGTGATGCATGTATGTATGTGTGTCTGCAGACATGTGTCAAGGCTAGAAGCTGACATTGAAGGTCTTTCTACACTGCTCTCCACTTTTTTTTGAGACACAGGCTTCCGCTGAACATGGAGCTCACGAATTAGCTTTGTTAGCTAGAAAGGGAACCCCTGGTTCCTCCGTCTCTGGCTCCCTGTGATGGTCTCAGGAACCCCATGTTTGACTCTCTGCATGAGAGTGAGGGGTCCAGATCCAGCTTTCCCACTGAGCCATCTCTCCAGACCACCTCTCCACCTTCTAAACTTTTTAAACAAGCATTCTGTGATCTTGAGCTAAGTAAAAAACATGTCTACCACCTTCTTTCCTGAGCTATTCTTAACATGAGCATGTTCAGGAATGTATTTCTTAGCAGAACACGCTGAGGTATGTGCCCACCCCAAAAGTGATTTCCTAACTGAAAACGTATAACCTCTCTAAATAAAATCTCAATGCTGTGTTCATGAAAGGCATTGATTCATACATAATACCATGTTATTCTTACCTGCTGCCTATCATAAATCCTTTTCTACCTTTATTTCTAGACTATGTTGGATTTTGGCTCTGCATCCACTCAGATGCACATTCCTTGTGTTTGGTTATGAAGTCTATTCATTGTCCAACATATGCAATGGCTTTACGTGACAAGAACAGCATATTTAAATTTCAAAAGTGAGTAGAAAAAAAGAAGGTCACAGCACTTTGTCCTGTTCTTACAGATAAGATAAAAACCAAACAAACTAAAAGTCAATAGTTTTTCATAAGTAAATGAGAAAAATCAAGGTCACAGGGTAAACAGCCACCTGCAAAATACAAAAACAAAATAGAGAGTAGACTAGTTGAAATCAACTTGAGTGTGTGTGTCTATGTGTGTGAGTGTATGTGTGTGCATGTGTGTGTGCATGTGCGTATATGTGTGCGCGTGTGTGTCCATGTGCGTGTGTGTGTATGTATGCAAGTGTGTATGTTTGCGTGTGTGTGTGTGTAAGCGTGTGTCTGTGTGTGTCTCTGTTTGTTTGTGTGTATTCATGGACCAGGGACTCTGACCTTTCCCCCTCTATCATACCACCCTATCTACAGAGCTCAGACCCTCTCCTCCACAACCCCACATCACCACATTAACAAGCTCCAATCTAACAGTAGTTTGCAGTTAAGAATGATGCAAGGCACAAGTCTTATTTAAGAAGCTCCCAAGGAAGCCCAGAGAAAACAAGAAACAAATAAAACAGAAGCATGGGACTCTGTTACCAATAGTGAGACGAAACACTCCACACAGCTAACCTCCTAGAGTCTAGCACCTAGAACAGTGGCTCTTAGCCTGTGGGTCATGACCCCTTTGGGGCTGCATGTCAGATATCCTGAATATTAGATATTTACATTAACGATTCATAACAGTAGCAAATTATAGTTATGAAATAGCAATAAAATAATTTTATGATTGGAGGTCACCACAACATGAAGAACTGTATTAAAGGGTCACAGCATTAGGAAAGTTGAGAACCACTGACCTAGAAGGACCAACAAAACCTCACACTAAAAGCCTATTATCAGATTTAGCATATAGCAACCCTATTATCAACCAAAATAATACAATGTACACTAACAGACCAGAAAAACAACAGTCTAATTAGACAACAAAAAAAACTTCAGTACCAGAATCATGTATTGTAACCAATAAAAGGGTCCAATTCTGCTACTGACTGAGAAAGTCAATGGCCCAGGAAACAAGGAGATGGAGCGAGAAAGAACATTTTTAGTGTCCCAGGAGCACAGAAGTGAGTTTCTTGCAATTCAACTTCTTGGACCTACGAGGTTGGGAAGCTACAGTATAGCACAGTAATAATGAGGAGAAAGGTGCTAAACAAGGGGAGAGATGGTGAGGCCTTTTCTGAAGTGGGCAGCATTTTTCCAGGAATCTGCATGCTAACATCTTCTGCCTCCTTTTACAGCTTAGTATTTCACATCATGGTATCTGGTATCTTTAACCTGGAAGAGAGAAGAGGCTAGGCAAGTCCAGTT
>NC_022009.1:82049593-82051505 GCF_000317375.1 Microtus ochrogaster
GATTGATATATGACACTCCCACATCAGATTCTGAAATAAAATCTTGGGTGATCAGCTTGTCAAGTTACATATCTAAGAGGAATATGACCAAAAGATTAAGCAGCAAGTAACAGACAACATATGACAGCAAAGATGCCAACCCTTATCCTGTTTCAGTTACTGTCAGACATCTGCAGACCTAGTGATAGCAGCAAAACTGGCCTCCAAGTCCCTGAAAATTGTCCTGGGCAACTGCATATCATTAGAGGTGTTAGCGACAGCAAAGCTAGTGGGAGATGCTAACAATGTGTTATGTAGTTGTGTTGTCCTGGATAGTTTTATATCAACTTGATACAAGCTAGACATCTGAGAGAAGGGAACCTCAATTGAGAAAATGCCTATAAGATTGGGCTATAAGCAAGCCTTTATGCTGCTTTCTTAATTAGTGTTTGATATCTGATGTGGGATTCCCCTCTGTATGCTGTGAATACAATTGGTTACTTAATAAAGAAAACTGGCTTGGCCTGAGAGGGTAGAGTAGAGCCAGGTGGGGAAAACTAAACTGAATGCTGAGAGAAAGGAGGCAAAGTCAGAGAAAAGCCATGGAGCTGCCACCAGAGACAGACATGCTGAAACTTTGCCAGTAAGCCACTGCCATGTAACGATACACATATTAATGGAGATGAGTTAAATTAATATGTAAGTTAGTCAATAAAAAGCTAGAGCTAATGGGCCAAGCAGTGATTTAATTAATACAGTTTCTATGTGGCTATTCGGGAGTCTGGGCAGCCAGGAAACAAACAAGTAACCTCCTACTACTGATGTCGGAGGATCCAGTCTGTTGTGAGTGGCTCCATCCCTATGCTGATGGTCCTGGGTTTTTTTTAAAGAGGTCTGAGCAATCCACTCTATGGCCTCTGCATTAGCTTCTGCCTCCAGGTTCCTGTCCTGCTTGAGTTCCTATCCTGACTCACTTCAATGATGAACTGTGCTATGGAGGCAAAAGTCAAATAACATCCCCCAAGTCGCTTTTGGTCATGGTGTTTTATCACAGCATAGTAACACTAAGATATGTGTGACCTCCAAATTTTTTTTAAGTTAACTAAGAAAATGAAGAGAGGTTTATTTCTATTTTTCTTCATTAGTGATTGACAGGAGAGGCTAGGGACATAGCTTTGTTGAAACCCTGAGCTCACACCTGAACACCATATAAGCTGGGTGTAGTGGCCTATGCCTGATATTCCAGAACTCAGCACATGGAGTCAGAAGAATGAAACATTCACAGTCATCCTCAGCTACATAGAAAGTTGAAGAGCAGCCTGGGCTACATAACATACTAACTTAAATAAATTATAAATTGGCACAGATTTTGAGATTATCATACCTGATAGTTTGAATGAGAATGGCCCCATAGATGCACATATTTAAATACTTGTTTCCCAGTGGGCTGAGCTGTTACAGAGGACTAAGAGGTTTAGAGCCTTGTTGGAGGAAAGGTATCACTGAAAGATGTCTAAGGTTTCAAAAGACGCATGCCATTCCCAGTGTGATTCTCCGCCTCCTACTTTTGATCAGGGTATAAGCACTCAGCTGTTCCTGCCACCATGTCTTTGTTCAAATATCATGAACTCTAACCTGCTGGAAAGAAGAAGGACAGAGTTATGAGGAGTCTAGAGCAAGATGCAGAAGAAGCAGGAGATGTGATGCCTTACTGAGAGAAAGTATCTCCATGTGACAGAGGGTAGATAAGAAATCTAGGCTAATTGAAAATATAAGAGTTAGCTAGTAATAAGTCTGAGCTATCAGCTAAGCATTTATAATTAATATTAAGTCTCTGTGAGTTTGTTGAAGAGCTGACAGCCCAAATGAAAAACTCCACCTACACTAACCCTCTGAAACTGTTAAACCCAAATTAAATACGCTTTTTTTTTTG
>NC_022009.1:82052045-82065665 GCF_000317375.1 Microtus ochrogaster
TTGGGAGGCAGAGGCAGGCGGATCTCTGTGAGTTCGAGGCCAGCCTGGTCTACAAGAGCTAGTTCCAGGACAGGAACCAAAAGCTACGGAGAAACCCTGTCTCGAAAAATCAAAAAAAAAAGAATTATTAAATGGTACTCTTCAGAACCATTTCTATGACCAAACACTGCTACTTGCAGGGAGTAACCCAAAGGGTATTCAAAAGAATAAAATCTGGCAGATGGATGTGTTCCACTTTGCAAAATTTGGAAAATTGAAATATGTACACCATACCGTTGACACCTATCTAGGTTTTTAATGGGTAACTGCTTTGAGCTCAAAAAAGGCTGATTCATAATTGTGCATTTATTAAAAGTTATGGCCATCATGGGTGTACCTGCACAAATAAAGACAGATAATGGTCTGACATATGTCTCTAAAGAAGTAAAAGAGATTTGTTTATTATAATATAAAGCATATTACAGGTATACCAAACAATCCTACAGGTCAAGCAGTTATAGAAAGATCAAATGAAACTATAAAAAATATGTTAAGCAAACAAGAAGTAATGAAAAATAACCCTCCAAATAGCCAGATTATTAAGGAACCCGGAGCTCACAAGTCACAAGCTGCAAACACAAAACCGGAAATCCTGTGCTCCTGATGTAGTAGGTGGGGTAAACTGCGCAGGTGGGCAGGCCATGGGAAATTGCCAAGTTGCCTTGCCAGCCAAAATATCTGCAGCTCCGTGCCAAAGATGTAGCTCAGCTGTGGGGGGTTTTCAAGCCACATGTGCAGGGGTAGTAGAAATCCATAGACTTTCTGCGTCATTCCAGACTCGTGCTCTATCCTGCTCCACCCCACACTGGGTGTCAGTCTGTTGCAGATTATAACAAAATAGTCCTGCACTAGCCCACAATGGAGTACAATAAAGGTTTCTTTATTTGTGGGTAGACTCACACATGTTTTTACATCTGTATATATAGTACATGTAGCCACACCCAAAGTGGGCCAGTATCTTAAAGGCTATTGGCTGAAGGAGTTCCCACCACAGACTGTCATATGGATAGTAAGCTTTCTCATTGAAGAGGCTACCCTCCATATCAGTTTTTATGTTATTTGGTTGTTGTTTGATTGGTTGGTTGTTTGGTTGGTTGGTTGGTTGGTGGTTGTTATTTATTAATAGTCTGTTTTTTCTATTGGCCATAAGACTGTTTGTATGCCAAAATCATCCATTTTTGTCACTGTGGCTCATGTTATATTTTTAAATCAGGTATTGAGGTGCCTGCAACATTGCTTTCTTTTTTTCCCTTAGGATTACTTTAGCTAATCAGAGTCTTTTGTGCTTCCTTCTGAATTGATTGGTTTTCGAGGTTTATGAGATGTTATTGTTATTTTGACATTAATTACTTTGAATCTGTACAGCATGTTGAGTAGTGTGGCCTCTTTAATAGCGGTGGTTCTTACAATCTATAAGCTCAGTAGTCTTCCCACCTTGTAGTGTCTTCTTCAATTGCCTTTCTCCAAAGTCTGATCATTTGCATGATAGAGCTCTTTTAAATAGTTAGGTTTTACTTTATAGGTATTAAATTCTGTTAATATTGGTGGCTATCTTGAATAAATTATTTTCCTGTTTTCTTTTGTTATGAGTTTATTGTTGAAGTGTAGGAAGCTACTGATTTTTGTATACTAATTTTGTGTCCTTTTATTTTATTAAATTTATCAGTCCTAATAGTCTTCAGTGGAGTCTAGATTTGCTTATACACAAACACATAGCATCTAAACAGGAATAATTTGACAGCCTCCTTCCTAATTTCATGCTTTTTATTTATTTTTCTTGCCTGTTTATTTAGCCTAAAATTCCTGGCACTACTTTGAATAAGAGTGGTTACAACAGACACCTCTTCCCCTCTCTTCCTCCCTGCCTCTCTCCCTCCCTCCTTCCCTGTGTCCTTTTCAGACTTTGGTCTTGAGCAGACTTTTTACTTACCTGTGGCATGGCATGTCCACTTTTTTCCAAATCTTCATCTTTCAAAGACTACACATCCCTATATATTCTCCTTTTTAGATTCCATATGTAAGTTGTGCTCATTCTCAAGATCAGTTCTATCCTGTAACCTCTCTACGTAAAAACAGTCTAATTTCGAATAAAAGCGAATCACAAATGGGATGTCTCTCTCCTTCCTCTCCCTCTCTTCTCTCTCTCTCCTCTCTCTCCTCTCTCTCTCTCTTCTTCCCTCTTTATCTCTCTCTCTTCCCCCCCTCTCCCTTCCTCTCTCCCTCCCTCTTTCCACATCTTTTTGAGCCTGAATTAAATGATGGTGATGATAACATAGCAGTTAACAGAGGTCAGTTCTGTTCTGTTGATACCTTTCTGGTTCTGTTCTTAGTAAACAATTTTCAATCTTATCTTTAATGAGAACAAGATGTAACCAGTCAGATATCCAGAATATAAACTATCCAGTGATAAATGGTGTTTAGATGATCTGAGGGGAGTCATATGCCACCTCAGAGCCAACTTCCTACTTATTCTGTTTAGTCAAAATATTATATGCAACATGACATTTCCATTTTTATGGTTTGTTTGCATTTGGTTTTTACAGGACTAAATCTGGAGATACATAATTGATGAATGACATCACAATCCTGATTTTAGCCTTTGTTTAGACATGAATGAACATCAACACCATGCTGTCTAGACTGATAACCTTGACTAAAGGCAGAAAACTTCTAATTCATACAAATGTGAGTTAATGGGAAAAGTCAGTCAAGGACACAAGCCTGGAGCATACTAGAATCCAAAGAACAGACCAGAGGCCAGCTGCAGAGTCAGTGGGAACTGGTTAGCTTTATATGGTTCAAAAACAAGCTTTAAGAGAGCGATATTACTGATTCTATAAATACTCTATCGATGGCAGAGGAGGTAAAACAGAAGCACAGTAATGACAGCATAGAGCAAAAGATCTTATGATGATTCATTCATGCTACCCTGAAGTATTTACTCCAAAGAAGTGAAAACTTTAACTCAACACAAAAATCTGTATGAAGATTACACCAGACCGGTCATACAATAAAAAATGGTTCAGAAAAAAAATCACAAAGGAACAAATTATTAACATAATAATAATGTGGATGTATCTCAAAGCTGTTTTACTGGATGAAGAAAAATCTGGTCTAAAATATTAAATACAACAAAGTTCCATTTCTATGTCAACGCATTTGATGATTAGGTAGACAGAAGTTTCTCTCCTGCCCAGTCCCACAGCTGGTTAGTCCCAAAGAAACACACAGAGCTTATATTAATTATAAACTGTCTGACCAATTTCTCAGGGTTATTACTAACTAGCTCTTACGACTTAAATTCTCCCATAATTCTTGTATATGTTTATCCCTGTGGCTAACAGTGAGGCATTCTCATTGTGCTTCCTCTGTGTCTACCTGGTGACTGTGTCTCTGCCTTTCCTCTCCCAAGAATTCTCCTAGTCTGATTACCCTACCTATATTTCCTGCCTGGCTACTGGCCAATTGGGGTTTTATTAAACCAATACAAGTGACAAATCTTTACACTGCAAGAACATTATCCCACAGCACAATCTAGAATCACATGGGAAGAAAATCTCAATGAAGGATTAGGTAGGTCTTTGGGGATTGTTTAGACTGCCATAATTGATGTGGGAAGATCCAACCTGACAGGGTGGCACCATTCCCTATAATAGTAACCAAGCACTAAACATGCATGCATATTTTGTCTCTGCTCTTGACTGGGAATTTGATGTGACTAACTACTTCTAGCCCCTGCCCCCATAACTCCCCTGCAGTGACAGATTATAACAACAAATTATAAGATAAAATAAACTCTCTCCTATAGGTTGTTTTTGTCAGGATATTTTATCACAGGAAGAAGAATGAAACTAGAACAGTATAGAAAGGCCAAAACTGGAGGATCATCACTGGGTATCACTCAGAGCTTGGATGGAAGAGGACTTGAGAACAGGTGGGAGAGAGTAGAGCTTGACTACAGGGGAGGGAGGAAGAAGTGATTGACTACAGGGGAGGGAGGAGAGATTGCCTATAGGTGGAGAAAGGAAGACTTGACTACAGGGGAGGGAGGAGGGCTTGACTACAGGGGGAGGAAGGAGAGCTTGACTACAGGGGGAGGGAGGAGGGACACAAAAGAAGATGTGTTGGTTTGAATGAGAATGGCCCCCATAGGCTCATAGATTTGAATGTTCAGTTCAGAGTTCATAGAGCTGCTTGGGGAGGATTAGGAGGTGCAGGCTTGTTGGAGGATGTGTATCACTGGGGTTAGACCACACTATTCCCAATCAGCAGCTCGCTCTCTCTCTGCCTCTCCCTCTCTCTCTCCCTCTCCTTCTCTGACTCTCTCTCCCTCTCCATCTTTCTCCCCCCTTGATCCCTTCCTTGCTCTCTCCCTCTCTTTCTCTCCCCCTATTTCTCTCCCCTTCCCTCTCTCCCTCTCCTTCCCTCCCTCTCTCTCCCTCCCTCTCTCTCCATCCTTCCCTCCCTCCCTCTCTCCCTCTCTTCCCCCCTCTCCTCCTCCCCCCTCTCTGCCTCTTGCTTGTGGATCAGATGTTAGCTTGGTTACTCACTCAAGACCATGCCTACCTCCTGCTACTCTGGTCCCCCCAGGATGGTCAGGACTCAACCTCTACAACTGTAAACCCCAGCGAACTCTTCTGTACCTTGCTTATTCATGGTGTTTTATCGCAACAGCGGAGAGGTAACAAAGACAGGACATGCACTATATTTTATATATATATATATATATATATATATATATATATATACTGTAGTTTAACAAAAACAAAGCATGATTTATTGTATTGCTTGAAATGGAAGTGCTTTGTTGTTATTGGTGTTTGTTTTAAGTAGTTGTACCAGGATCATCCGACTCATTCGTGCCTCACTGTTACTTCTTCCTGTATCCCAAACCTCCTGCCTCCAGCAGGTACTCACCTAGTCTTAGTTGAGTTTCTTGCTGTTTCAGTTTTGTAGCTCCTGCTACCTCTGTCGCTAGAATTAACATGCAATATCAGCATAACAATCCTAATACTGGCAAAGAGCAACAACATCCCAGAGATAGCATCTCTTAAAAGATTAATTGACTATTTAGGAGACAATAGCCAGAAAACAGAAAAAGTAGAACTTCCCTTTAGGACGCTAACTAGTGTTAAAATTTGAAAGAAAAAAAAATCATGTTTTTCTAGTATTATTACAAGTCCTTCTGGACTGACTGTGAGATGAGCAATTTCAAAACAGAATAAAAACAATAATAAAATACTATAAAATAAAGACATTAGTAAAATACACAGAGCTATGACAGAACACGTCCTGTACCTCAAGATCATTGGCATGCCCTAGCTACCCAGGGAAGCCTCATTCATTGCTGATTCTTAGATAGTGCTGGTAGTCTCTTACCAAAACCAACTAAAGGTATTTAAAAAGGAGGTGGTAAATTGCACAAAGAGATAGAGATGTTTAAACAGAAGAGGCAACCGAGGTTTACATGAAACAAGAAGCCTTTGCTGTAAAGAGAACAATTAGCCTGGGAACCGAGACCTCCAGACCCCGACATTAGTGCTGGGGGATATGGGAGCAAAAAGAAGAGCTACTTTACTGAGAGTTTACATTGCTTGTTAGAAGCCTCCCTCAGTTTAAGAAGGGACTGGAGCATAGGGGAGGCTTTGTGGTCTGCCAAGATAAACAGTTTATCTTGGCAGTTACAAATAACCTGTAAACCTGGGCTTTGTAAATCCTCAACACATCACTTTAACCATGACGTAATTTGCCTCATTGTTTTAGCCACTCTCTGTCATGGCCCCATTGCTTCTGGACCTATAAGGAGGCCACACAAAGCAGAGGAATTCTCATGGCAGCCCAGACAAGGAAGGGGGGAAGAGCTGCAGAATCCCTTTCAAGGGCTTCTCCCAGTGACTCCACTAGGTACTACCTCCTCAAAGTTCTATTATTTCTCAGTAGTGCCATGGACTAGTGAACCTTTGGGAGAAACTTCAGGTTCAATTAGAGCATTCAAATACAGAAAGTCAAGCTTTGGGTTCCTTGTGCCAAATTTGCTATCAAGTTTGATAGACACACATCTTAACCTGTGTTCAGAAACTACCTTCTGATAGCTTTCTCTTTGCCTCCATTCAGACTTTTGTGATTTTATAGTTCTATTCTAAGAGCTAAAGTGATCTTAATGTTAAAGATAAAACTAAGTAATTGGATATATACATTCATGTGTTATCTCACGAGCTTAGCAGTTTATTTACAGTAATAGAGACCATAAAACTGTGATTGGCAGTCTCAGTTTTAATTTTGCATGAGGAGGTCAGACTGTAGGGGTTTGGGATCAACATACATCTGTCTTCCTTGTTTTCAATGTAGAATGATCTGATTTGTGTGTAGAATTGTTTGTTTTCCTCACGAGAAACAGAGACCCATTGGAGTTGCCTTCAGTAATGGGAGGATGTAAATACATATATACAGGGTTTTCGCCTCCTAGATCTAACCCCATAGAAAGAGGACAGCATCAGAGGTGTCCCCTCAGACACTGCCAGGCTGCTCAGGAAGCAGTGTGTCCTGAGGATTGCTCTCCGGAAGCCGCTTTCTCTCAGTTTCAGCCTCTACTGCACTTACATTCATTAATATTCTCCATCATGTTGTATCTGCTCACTCAAAGGTTCTGTTTGCTCATGAAAAATGTAGAAGGCAAAAAAGTAAAGTCACCATGTAAGGATCCTCCTCGATATTTTCCTGTTCATTGGACAGCATTGGAACTCTGCACAGATCTAACTACAGATCATGGGGAAAAATCAAATTAAATTGTGTCAGAGACCTAAAAAACAAAAGCATATCACAGAATATCAGCTTGACTTTGGTGTCGTCAGATATTCCTGGCGTCACGAAGGCATAGACATATTCATTGTCTGTGACCAAGGTAACGTGCCAATGTTAATAATACAGAATGATGGATGTTGAGTATATAAGAACCCTCTTGCTGTTTTTATGTTTTCTGTAAATCTAAAAATACCCTAAACTGAAAAACATATTTAAACATACCAGTCATTAAATTAAAAATGGATAACTGAAAAATAAAATGTTATTCTTTATGGAACTAGGAAAAAAATCTTAAAATTCATATGGAACCATGAGATACTCAACAAACAAAACAACCCTTAGCCAAGAGCAATACTGGGGCACCCTAATATTGTCATATAATACAAATTATACTGCATTCTCTTAACAGAAGAGCAGCATGGTACTAGTACAGAAATGGGACTGTAGACCCATGGACAGAATAGAGGACCCACAAGTTAACCCACACAGTTACAACCACCTAATGATTCCCACATGCAGGAGAGTGACACTGGACTCATATCTCTTACCCTGCACAAAAATCTACTCAAGTGGGTCAAAGGCCTTAATTTAAAGTTTTAAACATGGAAAATGGTACAGAAAAACATTTTGAGATACAGACTTAGGCATATTCTGAGCAGGACACCAATAGCATAGGAAATAATGTCAAGGATTAACAAATGGGTCACATGAAACTCAAAAGTTTCTGTACAACAAAGGAAACACCACCAGAGTAAACACACAGCATACAGAGTTTGAAGAAAAAAATATATACCAACTACATGCCAGGAAGGGAATTACTATCTAGGGTATAACAAAGAACTGTAAAAATTTAACAACCCCTCCCAAAGAAAACCCAACAACTCATCCAATCAGCAAATGGGCTAATGAACTGGATAGTTCTAAAAAGAAAATATATGAAGATCAAAATTAGGACTTGGAAAAATGGCCAACCTCCTTACCAATCAGATAAATGCAAACTGAAGTTTTTGGATTCCGTTTCATCCCAGTTGAATTGCTGGCATTAAGGCAGCAAACACTGGTGGAGAAAGCAGTGTTTGCTCACTGCTAATCAGAGTGTAAAACTCATGTAACCACTTTGGAAACCTGCTTGTAGTTTCTTAAAATACTGAGGCTTAAAATGCCTTGAGATCCAGCTCTTAAGCAAATACCAGAGGACTCTAAGTCAACACACCACAACAGTATTTATTACTACATTATTCACAACCATCAGGAAATTCAACTAGCCTATATGTTCATCAACAGATGAATAGATAAAGAAAATACATGAAAATATATGAAAAGCAGTATAACCATGAAATAATAAAGCCATGGTATTTGCAGGAAAATGATGTTAAGCAAAATAAACCACACTCCAAAAAGACAAGTATCAGTGTTTGATATATGGAGCCTAAAATTAAATATATGTATATGTATGTATGTGCGAGGGGGTGGAGAGTGGGGGGGGGGAGAAGAGAAGAGGGAGGAAAAAAAGGAGATCATGAGAGGGAGAAGAGATCTCATAGGAAACAGAGATACTGTTAGACACATAAGAAGGTAGGAGAGCAGACTAGTAGAAGCAAGAAAGGAAGAAACCAGCTCTCGGGACACAAAAGAATAGTGGGTGAGAGAAGTAAATGAAACCAAAGTTATTAACAAAAGAAAAATACTTGCAGATCACAATCTGTCAAAGGAATTCTCCACAGCATGTATAAAGCACTCGCAAAGAAAACAAGCTCATCTTGAAAATATTTCAAATAGATATTTCACTAGAGAAGGCATTTGGATGAATCATGTGCTTATAAAAAACAAAACACTTGACAGTCATTGTTAGGGAAACAAGTTGCTACTACATACCCATTAGTCCTACTGCTTTAACACAGGCTGAGTTTAACCATAAGCTGAGAGGAGGCAGAGAAATTGGGATTCTCATATATTGACAACAGGAAGGCAAATGCTGCTAGGGACAGAGGCCTTGACGAAGATTTTAAAGGTTTCTTGAACATACACTTCCTATACAACCTACAAGTCCCTCTCATGAAAAGTTAATGTAACCCAATTGTTCATCAGAAACTGTAAGTAGTAGAAATGTTGAATGATGGAGGAACAGGCTGTGGTACATCGGTGCAGTGCACTGATGCTCAGAAAAGACCTCAAGGGAAAGCAATGAGCTGGCAACACAGACATCACAGAGGGCCTTCACAATAAAAAAAAAAAAAAGCTGGATGAAGAAGGCAAATTCTGTGATTCCACTTATTTGGCAGTCTAGAAAAGGCTACAGTCTGAAGGTTTGTACCTCAGAACATAAGTTGAAATCTAATCCCTACTGTGATATTATCAGAAAGTGGGGTGTTTGGGAAGTGATTAAGTTGCTCTACTCCAACAGATAGGGTTGGTGTCCTTATTGGGGATCCAAAGAGCTGGCTCAGCACTCAAACTTATGAGGAGCAGACTGAGGAGAACAGGTGTTCTCCACGTACCAAAACTGCAGCCACCTTGATCTTTACCTTCCCAGCCTGCAGGACTGCAACAGAGGAATTTCTGTGATTTAATGCATTTCATGATAGCAGCTCAAATAGAAGTGACAGTCAGTGACTGGGATTAGAGGGACAGTAATGACAACAACAGAGGAACTGGAAGAAAATCCCATCTTGATTATGGAGATCCCAGGTGGTAGGTGGAATGTCTCATCTTGATTATGGGAATGAACATATGTGTTGTTACGCCCTGGTGGGTGGACTGTCTCCATCTTGATTATGGGAATGAACACACATATGTGTTGTCACGCCCTGGTGGGTGGACTGTCTCCATCTTGATTATGGGAATGAACACACATATGTGTTGTTACTCCCTGGTGGGCGGACTGTCTCCATCTTGATAGGTGCTGTTACCCTTTGCTTTCCTACATTTTCCTCCATCACTGCCTTCCTTTGTGTGTGAAAACTAGCCAAAGCAAGTGACCAAAAGTAAGGCGCATACTGTATATAAATTATCCCGGATAAACTATACTTTTAAAAAGTAAAACTGGACCAGGCTGTGTGGGGCACACCTATAATCCCAGCACTTGGGAGGCAGAGGCAGTCAGATCTCTTTGAGTGTGAGGCCAGCCTGGTCTATAGAGCTAACTTCAGAACAGTTAAGGCTACACAAAGAAACCCCATCTCAAAAAAACAAACCAAAAAAAGAAGAAGAAAGAAAAGTAGATTTGGGATGTTTCCTATATTATATTTATCTTACTTCTCTTTTTTGCTCAATACCAGAGCACTAAATAACCCACAGACTCATACTTTCATGATGAGGTAGCATTTCTGTGCATGAGTAAACCATAACTCATTTGAACCTTGACTTACTATTGAACACTATTTTCTGTTCTCTTAGATTAACACCTGTGTACACCAACTCTGTCTTCCATCTCCTCTATTGCATTGGAACAAAATCTAGATGTGAAAATTCCGAGGCAAATGTATGAGCAGTTGATTATGGTTCTGGGTATTTGCTGTGAATTATTTCCTTCCCAGGAAACACGGCAACAGCTGTCATCAGGAGTGTGAATCTCTGGCAGAATGATTAACTTGCCTTTTCTGAACAAGAAACCTTGATAGTGGAAAGTATTCAAAGTATTTAAGAGAGATGATAGCATAACTCAGACCTGGGCATGAGAAAGAGGTCTGGGTTAGCAGGAAAGGCACAGGCAAGGGGAGTCTCCTGTGAGTTTCTGAGGACCTGCCATATATCCTTAGGGAAAGCTTTCTTGAATAACATTTCCCTGTGGAACAGAGACTATTTTCCATAATAACTCATTGCTTTGCAATTAGGGCAATCAGAAAAAATAATAACCTAAGCCCCATTTACACTCCTAGTTTCAGAGAAATTATGTATTTTGGATGAGATGCCTCATCCATATTTTCTATGACCAAAAAAGAAAATTGGAATTTTCCCCCAAAGCATACCATCTGGTGTTATAAATGCTATAGCAACAGTAAACCCCAGCTTCATGGGGTTTTCCGCTTACTGGTCTTTATATTGAGAATGTGCTCTATCCCACATAAAGACTCCCTTAACAATTGAAACAGAACAACTTTCTTTATTAATTTTCTACTAATGTTCACAGTTAACCCTGTTATAACTAAAACAAACACCTTTCTTACTTACTATTTTAACTAGAAAGTGGCCAAAAGAGAGACGGAAACAAAACCCCTAAATCTTAACAATGTTAAATTCACTTTCAAAACACTAGCATAGAAAAGAAACAAATTCCTAAATCTAGGTCATCTGACTGGGATTCTCATTTTCTGTCAGTGACTTGGAAGACGAATGGTATCAGCACAAACAGCTCTGTCCAAAGCCCTTGACAGCCCTCTTTCCCGAGCTATTTGTGTAGGCAAGGACTGTGATTGTGCAGATACTTACAAAACACTAACCCCCATCTTCACCGCAGAATGAAGGTGTGCCGGGTCTGCCCAAACTCTCGCTGAGCTGCTTGGCCACTGAGCCTACTGTGAGCTCAGGTTTCAACCCCACACTTCCTAGGCTTTCTACTCTGTCTTGCTGTCTGCTATGTCTTGGCAGAGGTAACACATTCACTTGTACCTGCCTAGTTTCTCCCCCAGAATGCTCAATCTGTGGAATGAATCAGAATCACACCAATAAAAATTCTATTCCAGACGATCCTGAATATTCCAGTACATGTTCCAGGACAACAAAGCCAACTTTTGACAGGAAAGAAACATAATCAGAACCTTTAAACAAAATGTATTGTATCAGTTTTTAATTTTCCATATTACTATTCTTTTATTTAAGAAGTGCTTTAAAGGAAAATGACAAATTTTGAATAGGTAGTCAAAATAATTGTCAAATCCTTTCACCATGATCCCACCCATGTTCCTCCCTTTCCCCTCCCTACACATATCATTGGCATAGACTATTAGTGGACCATCCATCAAAGAACCTACCCAAGATGTTACCAACACCCTGACAATGTCCAAGTCCCTACCAGCCAACAGTCAGGTTTGGAACAAAGTCAAGACCATCCTTTCTAGCCTGTGATGCCCTGCAATACATGGCAGTTTTGCTATAGTTAAGATGAGAACTTTCCCTCAAGACTGGGCTGTCCAGGAATGTTTAATAAGAGTAGACCGAAACAAAACTATTGGCAGAGTGCCCTTTCAACTTGCTTTGCAGGGCCAGAATCTAGTAGCCCCATCTTTGCAGTCTCCTAGCCTCTTACTCCTCAGCTTTCTCCCCCACAGCAACTGTTTGGGAACCCTACCTATGTTTGATTGCTACCAACCATGGATAGCCAAAACAAGCTTGTACAGTAAGGGAATTTCTGGAGGCATCACAATTCCTGACTTCAAACTCTACTACAGAGCTACAGTACTGAAAACAGCCTGGTATTGGCATAAAAACAGACAGGAGGACCAATGGAATTGAATCGAAGACCCGGATATTAATCCAGACATTTTCGAACCACCTGATTTTTGATAAAGAAGCAAAACATATAAAATGGAAAAAAAGAAAGTATATTTAGCAAATGGTGCTGGCATAACTGGATATCAACATGTAGAAGAATGAAAATAGACCCATATCTATCACCATGCAAAAAACTCAAGTCCAAATGGATCAAAGACCTCAACATAAAGCCAGCCACACTGAACCTTACAGAAGAGAAAGTGGGAAATGTACTTGAACGCATTGGAACAGGAGACCACTTCCTAAATATAACCCCAGCAGCACAGACACTGAGAGAAACAATTGTTAACTTTTCAATTAACATTAAATTGACTCTCAGTTGAGCTTTGAGAGTTGTAGCCTTGTCCTAATTACAGTTCACTTTCTTTTCTCCCTTTCATATCTGGATGAATGGGATAAAGATGTGATCCCTCAACCTCCTTCTTCTGCCATCAGGCCTTCCCTCCAGGATGGACTCTTATCCTTTCAGATATAATCTAATAGCTTCTTTGTCTTGAAGTTGCTACTAGTCATGGCATCTTATCACAACAGCAAAGTAATCGACACAGAAATTGGAATGAAATAGAGGAAGTGTTTCTGTAAAGGCCTGACTGTTGAGGTTTGTTCTTGGATGAATGGCCTAGAAAAGGAGTTGAATGCTGTAAGCAGAGTTTAGTGAGATCTCTAGTAAAGCTGAAGACTCCTGTTCTAGAGGAATGTGGAAGGTGAAGGCCCTGCTCATTACATTTCACAAGGGAGCACCTGGTCTTTTCTGTGATGTTTTGACAAAGAATCCAGTTACCTCCTGCCCATGAACTTGCCTGGAGTTAACTAAAATCCAATGGACTAATCCCTTTGGCAGAGAAAATTTCAAAACATGATAACATTGAGTCTGTGGAATGGTTATTACTAATAACTCTTACACAAGTCCACATTGAAAAAGAGCAAGGGGTCAAACAGAACTAGAAAAATGTACAGTTTGGAGAGAAAATGTATAGTAGGAAGTATGAAACTACAGTAAAGGCATGCACTGAAAGACAGGCTGTAATTATTTAGGAGATTAGCATTGGCAAAGAGAGGCCTCCTACTCTGTACTGAAACAAGGGAAGGGTGCCTGCCCTCAGGGCAAGACCCCATCCAGTTAAGCTTCCAACTGTAAGAGAAGCTTAAAGGATTGCTTGTTGTTTTTTTCTTTAATTTTTTATTGAGAAAAAAAAGTTTCCGCCTCCTCCCAGCCTTCCATTTCCCTCCCCCTCCTCCCATCCTTCTCCCCCTACCTCCGCTCCTCTCCCCCTCCCTCTCCAGTCCAAA
>NC_022009.1:82066390-82066997 GCF_000317375.1 Microtus ochrogaster
CATATCTTAGTTAAGGGAGCCACCTTAGGGTTGGCAAGAGACTTGAACCTAGAGTGGCTCCCAGGTGCCCAAGGTGATGTCCCCAGTTAGTTCCTAGGATTGCTTATTTCTAGAGAGCAATTGCTTCATTATAGAAAATCTGCTAAAGCCACTGAGACCAAGCCATGTGTGGCAATGCCTGAAGCCCTGTGAAGAGGTGACTGGTATGAGGGTATTAGATCACAAGCCCAAGTGCTCCAAGATCCTCTCAACTGCAGAAACAAGTTATTCTTGCTTTTATCAAGCATAGTCTTAATCCCAGCTGCTGAAGGAACATCTACCCAACATATCACAAGAGAGAAGTATAATGGTCCACAAAGTTCTTCATTTGTTTATTCTGCTTTGGATTTACTGTCCTGGGGTACACTGTTCTAGGAATTATTTCACTGCTGCTAAGAATGTTAAAGATACAGGGGAGAACCTTGGGTGAAGAAGGCTTGGCTTCAGATCCTAGCTCTGCTATTTACCTGTGTGATATCTATCACACTTCTTAACCTCATCTATGAAATATGAATAACTAATGCTGTTATCTTAAGATTGTTTTCTCTTGTTTTATATATATATATAT
>NC_022009.1:82071622-82083164 GCF_000317375.1 Microtus ochrogaster
TATATATATATATTCTGTGTTAAAACAAGATGGCCAATAGCAGAGCAAGTTGGGAAAGGAAGGGTTTATTTTGTCTACACTTCCAGGTAACAGTCCATCACTGAGAGAAACGGGGGCAGGAAATCAATCGGATCAGGAATCTGGAGGCAGGAGCTGATACAGAGGCAATGGAGACCATAGGGCAGTGCTGCTTACTGGCTTGCCCCACACAGCTTGCTCCATCAGCATTCTTATAGAAGCTAGGACTGCTAGCCAGAATTGGCCCCACCCACAATGGGCTGGGATCTCCCACATCAATTACTCAATAACAAAATGCCCTACAGGTTTGTCGACAGCCAGATCTTATAGAGGCATTCTCTCAGTTTAGTTTCCCTCCTCTCAGATGATTCTAGCTTATATCAAGGGAACATAAAAACTATCCACCACAATTGATTCCTTGTCAACTGGACACATACACAATGTTGGTAAGCCAATACCTTCCATTTTTGGTTCATCTCCAAGATCACACATTAATCACAATATAAAATATTCCATATTTTAAAAGTCACACAATCTTTAAAAGTTCATGCTGTAGGAATTCCTACCGCCAGTAACCTTTAAGTTACCCGTCCACTTAGCTCACGTTCAGCCTCTTTTCTGGCTATGGGATTCAATTGCTGTTCCTCATTTCAGCAGAGGATTATGATCTGTGAGTCTACCACAAAATAAATAACCCTCTATTATACTCAACTCTGAACTAGTGTGGTATTTCTTTTAAGTGTCCTTCTTCATCTGGCGCCCCACGTGGATCCGAACTCCACACCTACTGGGTGGACCAGCCTAACGGGCTGAATGGTCCACATCCCAGAAAGTCTCCCATCCCCACCCACTTGACTTGCTTTTACCTACTAAGCAGTTTTTTGTAACTCCACCATAGTAACGCTGTGTATGGCAACTTGGAAATTTCCCAAGTGAGTGCACACCCTCTCGGCCCCCACTACTACATTCCCTGTCAAGGCGACCTGTGCAACTTCTGGTTTGTAATCCCTGCTTCTGAGTTCTGGGCTTCTTGCTTTGTGTATGGAATTGATTCAGTTTGCTTTTAATTTGTCAAACAAAGCATATTTCCTAGTATTTAAGCAGCACCAACGTGGGAAAACCAAAGCTTCTCAGGACTGTTCCTGGCACCAAGTTGCACCTCTTGTCATGACTCTGCATCCATGACACCTGCTGAAAAATAAAGATTATTACACCTAAAACAATTTACCGGATTTCCTAACAGGTAATTCATAAATTATTAAACTTGAAAGTTATATAATGGCAGACAACATTACCACTGAAACTTTTAGTAACCTTTTTGATAATACTATGGATTGTATTCTGCAAGGCTTATATGGGTATGGTGATATATCCATTTATTGCATATTGGTACTCAGTTTTTTTCTTCATATTTTATCATATTATATCCTTAAGAAAATGGTTTGATAACAGAGCCAAGAATGAAGCACTTTTTGAAATGATACAGTCTTTACAGACTCATAATGAACAGCTAGCTGGTAGGATTAATACCATCAAAAATCAAAAGTTACCTAAAAAAACTAATACTATTGAAAAGCGTAACATTAATTTGACAGACAAAATTGAATCCGTGTCTAGGGGTACTGGGAAATTAACTGAAAGAATTCATATTGTTGAATTTGACAATCAAAATCTGTTAAAAATTTATGATAGGTTAGCAGATAGAGTATCTCTCCAGGAAGACAATCTGCATGCTATCCAAATAACGTCTGAGGATAAGAAGTTATCTTGAAAGGAAAAACTTCAGATCTTGGAATCACATGTGCACAATGTGGACCAGAGGCTACATGCCTCATTGAAAGCACTAAAAATATGTACAGGCCAGGAGATTCAGGCCTTACAAAAGACAGTAGTAAAAAGATTGAGGAAAATTATTGGAGCTGATGAGCAGGGAAAGAAGGTACAAGGGCAGGGTTCAACATCACCAGTACCTATCAGAGATGACTTACCCAGGGTTTAGCTTCCTACCCTGTGATCTACTCTGACAAAGCATTAAGTTCTAGAGGCCCAAGAAGATATAAAGAAGGTAGATAGATACCTATAGGAATGAATGATTTAAAAGAAATTAAGCAAACAATTGTAACTTATGGCTTGCATTCCGCATTTGTTAGGGAGATGGTAAAGACATGGGCTTCTAACATTAAAGCTGTGCCACATGACTGGCTTCAGTTATCTTCATCAGTCCTAGATGATGGGCCTCAACTGATGTTTAAATGAGAGAAGAGGCTAAAACTTTAGAACAATAAGGAAAAGCAAAAGGACTTGAGACTTCCCAAGATCAAATTCTTGGTGAGGGCACTTATGTTGACCCACAGGCTGAAGCTCTTTATGATGAACAGATCTTATCCTTATGTCACAAAGCAGCCTTCAATGCCTGGGACAGGATCCAAGAACTAGGAAAATGAACAGAATCATATACCAGGGTTAAACAGGGCCATAGAGAATCCTTTAGTGATTTTTTTTACAAAGATTAACTAAGGCTGTAGAAATAGGAGTAACAGACCCAGATGCTAGATGAGTATTTACTAGATCTCTGTCTTTTGAAAATGCCAAATTAGAATGGAAAAAGATATTTGGGCCTTTAAAGGTTAGATCAGCGCCAATGGATGGATAGATCCTGCATACAATGAACATTGAAACATTTGACTATAATACAAAATCTTGGGTGAGAGAAGCAATTTCCAAAAGAGTGAGGAGACATAAAAATGCCAAGTGTTTTAATTGTGATAGAATAGGCCATATGAGAACTAATTGTAGACAAGGAATTCCTAGGAATAATATCTCCTCTGGGAATAACAAGAATAGGAGTACTCAATCTTCAGGTATATGTAGAAGGTGTGGCAAAGGCTGACATTGGGCCAATGAATGCAGATCAACAAAGGACAGACAAGGTAACCTGATACCTTTGGTAAACTCCTTGGGGGGCCACTAGCAGGCCCCCAAGTCAAAATTGGGCCAGTCATTCCCAGTCACTGTGGAGGACATGTCTTTCTAGGACAA
This sequence comes from Microtus ochrogaster, assembly GCF_000317375.1. Classification (NCBI taxonomy): domain Eukaryota; kingdom Metazoa; phylum Chordata; class Mammalia; order Rodentia; family Cricetidae; genus Microtus; species Microtus ochrogaster. The sequence goes on from NC_022009.1 coordinate 82,074,680, forward strand.
TTTTAAAAAATCTAGAGCGTTCTGTAAAAAAAAAAAAAAGCAACATACTGTTCTAGATGATGGAATAAACATAGAGGATATATCAAAAATTCCAATAGGAAATAAATGTATATTCTAGCAGACTTCTATAAATTATCAAAGACCAAAGCTAAGAGTGCATATAAATGACATTGTAATTGTGGGTTTGGTAGACACGGGTGTGGACATGAGTATCATTACTCCAGAATCTTGGCATCTGAATTTGCCTTTGCAAGAGGCGGATGTTCAATTACTAAGAATTGGAACTATATCTCAAGTGAAACAAAGCACGAGACGGGTTGAATGCAAAGAGCCAGAAGGACAGAAAGGACATTTGAGGCCATATGTTGCAGTAAATTTATGGAGTCATTACCTGCTGCAGCGATGGAATGCCCAGATTAACATTCCTGCAGTCCCAGAAACTCAAAATTTTGGGAAGGATATTATAAGATACTATACACAAAGGTTATCAGCCATTCAGTCTGCACAAGAACACAAAGCAACTAGGAAACCTTTAATGGTACCAAAAGCCCTACCTTTAAAATTGTGAAACCAATTTGGGTTAAACAGTGGTTGTTAACAGAAGCCAAACTACAGGCTTTAGAACAGCGGGTACAAGAGAAACTAGATGCTCACCATATTGAAGAATCAAACAGCCCTTGGAATTCTCCTATATTTGTTGTAAAAAGGAAATCTGGTAAATGGAGAATGGTAACAGATCTAAGAGCTGTCAACCAGGTAATTCAACCTATAAGCCCTCTACAATCTGAAATTCCTCTGCCTTCTCTATTTCCAAAATGATGGCCTCTTATATTATTGATTTATATTTTTGGTTGTGAGCCTAGCCTTTAACGGCTGAGCCATCCCTCCAGGCCATAGTTATTGATTTAAAAGATTGTTTCTTCGCTATACCTTTACAAGAAAAGGACAGAAAAATTTGCCTTCACAGTGCCTACTTATAATAATTCCCAGCCAACTAGGAGATATCAATGGACTATCCTCCCACAAGGGATGCTCTGTAGTCCCACCCTGTGTCAATACTTTATAAGTCAGCCATTGAAAATGATACATAAAAAAAAAATTTCCTAAATCTATAATTTACCATTACATGGATGACATTTTGCTATCTGATTCAAACATAAATACTTTAGAATGTTTGAAGAAGTAAAGAAAGTTTTGCCAAAATGAGGGTTACAAACTGCTCCTGAAAAAATACAGAGAGGAGATTCTGTCAATTACATAGGTTGTAGAATAGGTTTACAGAAAATTAGAACATAAAAGGCACAAATTAAGAGAGACCAGTTGCAGACTCTTAATGACTTTCAAAGATTGTTAGGAGACATTTCTAGTCTATAACCGGCTGTTGGGATAACACCTGATCTAATAATTTATTTAAATTAAACATTAGATGGTGATAAAGACTTGAACAGTCTCAGAGAATTAACAGCTGAAGCAGAAAAAGAATTGACAATTGTTAAGGAGAAATTGCAGGAGGCATGTGGATAGGGTGAATCCAAATCTTAACTGTATTCTAGTCATATTGCCTTCCAGAATTTCTCCTACAGGAATTTTAATGCAGAGGCCCAAGGGCCAATAATATCTTAAAATGAATCTTTTTACCACATAAACCAAGTAAAAAAATAAAAACTTCTGTGGAAAAAGTCCCTGAATTAATTGTAAAAGTTAAATTGAGACTTCATCAATTAGCAAGTACAGACCAGCTTAGATTATAGTGCCTTTTACTGCAGATAAAATAAAACAGTTATGGAAAGACAATGAACCATGGCAAAGGGCTTGTGCTAATTTTCTGGGAGAAATTAATAGCAACTATCCCCAAAGCAATAGACTTTATCTTATAAAGAGAACCTTTTAGATTCTTCCCCAAATTGTATGTGATGCTCCAATAACTGGAGCCCATATATTTTATACTGATGCAAATAAATCAGAGAAGGTAGGTTACAAATCAGAAGAACTAAGTAAGGTTGAACAAAGCCCTTATAATCCCGTCCAAAAGGCAGAATTATATGCTATTCTCATGGTGCTAAGGAATTTTAAAGAACCTCTTAATATAGTTACAGATTCACAATATGCAGAAAGTTTTGCATATTGAAACCGCTGAATTTATACCAGATGATACAGAATTGACTTTATTATTTATCCAGATGCAAGACATAATCAGGAATAGGCTTTGTCCTATATACATAACACAATCCAATTCCATATGGGTCTGCCAGGTTCTCTAGCACAAGATAATGCAGAAATTGATCGATTACTGATTGGAAGTGTGTTGAGAGCCTCAGAATTCCTTAAGAAACATCATGTCAATAACAAAAGTTAACAAGCTAAGGAGATTATAAAGAGATGTCCTACTTGCTCTTTCTATAACCAAACCTGAAGGGACTAACCCAAAGGGTACTCAAAGGAATGAAATCTTACAGATGGATATGTTCCCCTTACAGAACTTGGAAAATTAACATATGTGCACCAACCATTGACACTTATCTAGGTTTTCAGTGGGCAACTGCTTTAAGATCAAAAAAGGCTGATTCAGTAATCACACATTTATTAGAAGTTATGGTCATAATGGTTATACCTGCACAAATGAGGACAGATAATGGTCCAGCATATGTCTCTAAGAAAATGAAACAGTCTTTTGCTTATTATAATATGAAACATATTATAGATATACCACATAATCCTAATAGGTCACATAATAGGCTAGGCAGTTATAGGAAGATCAAATCAAACTATAAAGGATATGTTAAACAAACAGAAAGTGATGGAAAATACCACCAGAAATAGATTACATAATACTTTATTAACCTTGAATTTTCTTAACTCTAATGAGAAAGTGACAACAGCAGCAGAGAGACATTGGATAATAAGAAAAGTCTTCTGAATTAAATCAGCAGGTGTATTTCAAGGGTGTGTTGACCTCACAATGGAAGCCAGGAGATGTGCTACATTGAGGAAGGGGTTTTGCTCATAGTTCAACAGGAGAATAAAAGTTATCAATACCATTAAAATTAATAAAGATTCACTCCAGGGGTTACTTAGCACTTGCCCCATGATGCTGGCACCTCCAAAATGCCAAGTCTTTATTATCACTGGGCTGCACGTTCACCAGTAGCTTCTCCTGGGCTCTTGTTCTGGACTGCAGCCCAGCCCCAAGGTGCCAAGCTTCAGCTGCACTCTATGACCCCTTTGTGCCTTCAAAATCAGCACCACCTAGGTCATCAGCACAAGGTACAATTTGCCACTTCTGGAACACAGCTTCTGTGTGCAGACTCTGAAAAATCACTTTCCAGAAGCCTCCACTTCAGTGATGCTGGTCTCTCTTCATCGCAGCTGATTCTTTGGCTCCAGCTGACCAGACACCACAGCATCTTCACACAAATGGCCTGGTAGAACCTTTGTTTCCCTCTGAGACATCACAGGTCAGGCCTTCATCATTTGCCCTGCTCCCAACATTCTTATCCTCCAAGCTCCTACAGAAGAGCCCTACTGAGCTCACTCCATGCTTTTCCAGCTCAAAATTCAAATGAAAACAAAATCCTCCCAAAAACACACAGTCAGGTCTGTCACAGAAATAACCCACAATCCTGGTAAAAAAAAAAAAAAGTTTTTTAGTTTTTACTACTCTGATGAAACACCATGGCCCAAAGCAAGTGGGGGAAGAAAGGGTTTATTTTTGTTTATACCTCCAGGTGTAAAAGGTTGAACACTGAGAGAAGCTGGGGCAGAAACTCAAACAGGGCAAGAACCTGGAGGCAGCAGCTGATACAGAGGCCATGGAGGCCAAAGAGGGGAGCTACTTACTAGCGTGTTCCCTGTGCTGTCTAGTTTTATGTCAACTCCACACAAGTTAGAGTCACTGGAGAGGAGGGAGCCTCATTTGAGAAAATGCCTCCATACGACCTAGCTATAAAGAGGCCTGTAAGGCATTTTCTTAACTAGTGATTGATGGAGGAGGGCCCAACCCTGGGCTGGCTCTATAAGGAAGTAGGCTGAGCAAGCCAGAAGCAAGCCAGTAAGCAGCACTCCTCCATGGCCTCCGCACCAGCTCCTGCTTCCAAGTTCTTGCCCTGTCTGAGTTCCTATCCTGACTTGTGCAATGGTGAACAATGATGTGGGAGAGTAAGCCAAATAAACCCTTTCCTGTCCGAGCTGCTTTGGTCATGGTATTTCATCACAGCAATAGTAACCCTACATAGGACATTCCCCACGACTTGCTCAGCGTTCTTTCTTATAGAACCCAGGACAGCTAGCCCAGGGGTGGCTCCACCCACAATTGGCTGGGCCCTCCCCCATAAATCACTAAATTAAGAGAATGTGCTATAGGCCTGTCTACAGCCAAGTCTTATGGAGACATTTTCTTAATTAGGGTTCCGTCCCTCCTCTCAGATCATTCTGAGTTATCTCAAGCTGGCATAAAAATTAGCTCACACACCATCTTACAAGACTTTTGTTGAACACGTGGCAGACATGCAAGGGACTGCATCTTGATACACTACTTTTCATAGGCCAAAATGGTAGCTTTTTCCAAGTAAGAGTTCCACGTACATATCTATGTTTCAGAATTTATTTCAGGGAGCTTTATGGTCATCCAGGAACATTTTGTTATTTTATCTCATATGTCTGGACATGCTAGAGTTTTACTTCAAAGAAATAGGAACAACCTGGGCATGTTGGTGCATGTCTGTAACCTCAGTGCTCAGAAGATGAAGATGGAAGACTGGAAGTTCCAGGTCACCATGGTTACAAGTCCAAGGCTGGTGTGGGGGGTCCTTCTATATATGTGTTGCTTTTATTGGTTGATGAATAAAGCTGCTTTCAGCCAATGGCTTAACAGAGTAAAGCCTGGTGGGAAGCCCAAACAGAGATGGAGAGAGAGAGACGGCAGAGTCAGTCAGAAGCCATGTAGCCGCTGCAGGAGACGGAGGCCTCGGCCAGAGCCTGCCGCCGAAACTTTGCCAGTAGAAAACAACCTCATGGTAATGCACAGATTAATGGATATGGGTTAGTTTAGGGTTTAAGAGCAAGCTAGAAATACGCTTAAGCTATTGGCCAAACAGTATTGCAAATAATAAAGTTTCTGTGTGATTATTTCAGGTTGGAGTGGCCAAGAATGAACAAACAGGCTCCACCAACACAAGGCCAGCCTGGGTTACAAGAGCCACTTCAAAATGGTGGACAGGGCCAGGCATAGGTAACTATAGTAGTGCCTAGGTATAAGGTGTGATTGAAATAATCAATAGTTTGGTTTTTGTTCTCTGATAGATTTCTGATCATTTCCTTATCACTTTCTGCTGAGTCTTGGCTGTCATAACTCCTCACAAATCTACAGTGTCCTTGTCCACATGGCAATCCCAGTGACTGTGACCTCCTTCTCCAATACCAGCAGACTCTCCCTGACATTTTAGGAACTGCAGATGCTTTTTGCTTTCAACACCTGCCAATATAAAAATTTCAAGCAAGCAGATGGTAGAATTTTTCCATTTAATTCTAATAAAAATTGATATGTACTGACTGAAGCAAACCAACCAGGTCCCAAGTTAGTTGAACACCAAGCACTTGCAGCCACACTGTGTGATGCCAGTATTAGAGGTGAGTCTGCTTCTGAGAAACTCGCCAACCGGAGACAGATATAGATATGCAAGCAGTCACAACTTCACAGTCCTTGACATGGAAAAGTCCTGCAGACAGACAAAGGTGAATACCACCCCCGAAACCTCCTACTTAATCAAAGGAACGAATCCTCACTAGAGTTCTGTAAGTTCTGTCCCCATGGATTGCTGACAGCACGTTAAAACCCAACTCCCACTCAGACAACCCTGCCCAAGACGGAGCTTTCCATTTCTCTCTGGTTTTGCCCAGACTGAAACACACTGCACTCATTCAAACCTCCCTTTCCTGCCATCTTACCCCCAATGCTTGCTTTCTAGAATACATATAAGGTTAAGTCTGTCAGTTCCTCCAGAAAGTGTCTACACTATGTTACAGATGTCTTCAGTGTGTTCCCCTTACCCAAGGGGCACTGGGGAACCCTGTTGAAGCAGCCTATTCACTAGTGTGACGTCATGACTAAGTTCCCTGGGCTAGGGTTGATATGAGCCAGCGTCATTCTCAAGCTGAGCAGGTTTGGCTTGAGAAGGATAGAGAGGAAAGGGACTGATTTGTGAAAGAACTTTTAAGGTCCTTTAAAGAAAAAAAAAGAAGAAAATGTAAAGGAAAAACTTCGTCTCAGGTTAAAAGTAGAAGGAATCGAAAACCTCCATCTTTGAAGAACAATGCAGGGGTAGCAGTGAGATACACAGCCATTTAAAAAGACGACTCTCACCAGAGCTTAGCAAAAGCGTTTTTGGAAGTGTGATGACAGCACCTACAAAGGATACGCTGTGACTCTGTGACCAGCACATTCGCCCTTCCTTTTCTTAAAAGATGTAGACATAGAAAAGACATCCCCTAGCCTTAATTCTTCATACTTGCCCCCAAGTGGAGTCTATCCAGGTGTCCATCACTTGATTTCTTTGGAGCAGTCTATGTGCAATGACCGTACGGATGGAAGTCACAAACTACCATCAAAAGGAGCTAGGTTTCTCATGCATAATTACATCTACATAAAATCAAAAAGGCCAAAAGTTATCTACGCTATAAAATATCAGAATGGAACCAGGTGGGACCAAGACAGTGACCTGAAGTGACATTAGGAGACATTTTGGGACACTAGTAATGTTTTCCTGAAAATGATCTTCAGAAGCACATTGAATTTATTTGAACTATATCAAACTACACTATGTAAAGTATGCTTTTTGGGTTTTGGGTTTTTTTTTTTGAGACAGGAGTCTGTGTAAAAGCCCTAGCTGTCCTGAAACTCACTCTGTAGAGCAGCACCCAGGAGGCAGAAACAGGCGTATCTCTGTGAGTTCAAGGCCAGCCTGGTCTACAGAGCGAGTTCTTCCAGAACTATCACTCAGTCCAGCAATGAGTTCATTCATGTCCTTGCTCAGTGACATCTTAGGATTCTTATTCATCATACATGTTAACACAGACAAAGCTATCAGTTAGCAGTTATTTTAGTACTATATTCCTTCATTTTATCATAGTTTATCATTCTATGTGTTTGTGTATAAGTGTGTGTGTGTTTGTGTAAAACTGAATAGAATTCTTGAGCTAGAATTGGTTACATGGAATTCACAACGAAGCACTCTGTATTTTATGTCCTTAGAAAGGACAGGTTACATGCCTTTGTTGTCACTGAAGTTTATGAACCTAACTATTAAACACTGAACAACTCCCCTCTGACTGTGATGCACCTCAAACAGAATGGATACTGTTAAAAAAATGTGATCTTTCCACCTCTCCTGATGCCAATCATACATCCCAAATATATATACATTATGATAGCAATTTCCAAAATCTAAAATGATGAAACCATAAGGTGTTCTACCTAAGGCTCAAATTTCCATATAACCCAAAGAGATAAAAATTCTGTCATGAAATCTTGAAACTAGTATCTTAAAAATGACGACTCACTATGAAAAGACACAGAAAACAGACGAGAGGATGGACAGTGGGAGATGGGTAGAAGTCTTGCCCTTAACAAAAACAAAACCAAAAACAGCTTCCTGAACCAGAGAACAAAGATAATTCCCAATCTCTAAGCATCTAAGTCAGACAGGTGCCAAGTTAGAACCTGTGCCAGCTGAGAAAAGCAAATCAATTGGTGAAGAATCCTTGTCAGAACCCGACTGGTAAGACACACTTATATTTACCACCAAACTGTAAAGAAACATCTCATGTTTCAGTTTGCCTACCAATATTACATTTCAAACAGTCCCCAGTTGTTCTTTTGAGCCACATACATATACAGTCCGTATTCCTGTAAGGTCTGTAGATAATGACCCCTGGAGTTGATTGGCCCTGATATACAGGGTCATATAGATATCCTGCATATCAGATATTTGCATTATGATTCAATGGAAATAATGTTATGGTTGGGGCCGCCACACCATGAGGTTATTAGAGGGTCACAGCATTAGGAAGACTGAGAACTCTTCAGCAATCTGCTGAAATTACTCCAAGTGAAGAGTTAATGCAAAACTTTTACAGGTTTCGGGCCAATAACTTTAATTTACTGTTTGTAAACTCCCAGGTACTTTAAAATACATAATGGCACATTTTAAAAATCTTTCCAAGATTTCGCCAACTTCAAAAAATAACTTCTAGACGGAACCCGGTCATCGCAGAGGCGGACGGACGGAACCCAGTCTCAGAGGCAGACGGAGGACGCCCCCCCCCCTCCGCAGCCGGAGGGGACTGGCTGGGACCCGAGCTGCAGCAGAGGACGCAGGCCACAGGCTGCGGGAACCGTCGTGGCAGCAGATACAGGCTGCAGGGACCGCGTGCAACACCAAGAGCAGATCGCCCCACTACAATTAAATCAAAGAGGTAGGCCTTTGGTTGG
>NC_022009.1:82088870-82093229 GCF_000317375.1 Microtus ochrogaster
CCAAAAAACAAAAAATAACTTCTAATAGTGACTTCTGTAACAAGCCTCAATTCTTGCCCTAATATCTTTAGGAAGCTTAAAGGTGTACTTTATGTCCATTTTACTTCCTATAAATTGCTTCCCCTTCAACTGTAATTTCTAGGCCATAATGTGTTCTTGGCAGGGATGCTAAGCAAACTGGACACCTAAATTCTCATTACACTGTGCTTATACTCAACCTTCATTCTTTCAGTTAACAGCATTTCAGTCACTGCAGCCCTTCGAGCGCCCCACTAGCTTACAAAGTGCCTTTGTTATTGGAGGTGCTAAGGCACATTTATTTGCCCAAGTCACCTAAAGTCCCAGTGCTTGAAGGACATGACGCCCACTGTGGCCATTCTCTTCCAGGCCCTTTTTGCTACCTCCACCCTACCAATAGGCACTGGGGTATGAGGTAATGTGGTAACAAAGGATGCCAATCTGCCCTTGCTGCAGGCTGCCAATACTCCACTCCAGTCCTAGAGAAGCGGTGACCATTCTGGCCCTGTCCTTGTTCTATAAATGGTCCATACTGCTGCCACTTGTGAGGTTCTCTCTCACAGTATGAGAGAATGGGAACCTAGCCCTTCATCATCTGATGGGATTTTAGGGCCAGGATTCAGAAGCCTGAACTTGGATGCATCTTTCAAAGTTTATTGCAGGCAAACTGGCCTATGTCTTTGGCTTGAAGCACCATTTAGAGACTCACTAAGGACCTTGCAGGCCATAAGACAAACACAACACAAACCTTGAGATTCCCAGCTCGAGTTCACAAAAACGTCGATTTATCAAATTTTAAATTAAGATGTTTTCCAATTCACATGTAAACACAAAATTTTGAAAAACTTTCGGTATCATTACCAAAGTCAGACACTATATGCTCTAACATTTATTTACAGTTAATAAGTTAAAAAGCAACACACAACCAAATTGTAAATCTCATTCATATGCACATTAACTGTTCGGGAAAACACTTCAGTTCCATTACAAGCAATTGCTTTCTAATGCACTTAAGACATAACAGTTTATCAAAAAATATCTGAACACACCAATAAAGGAAATGTTATGTATGTTCATTAAAAATCACTGATTTAAAGAATGCCGTAGCAACCCTTAAAACAACAAAAAAAAATCCTTTAAGTTCACAATTGTGATTTTTTTTGTATTCAAATATTTTTAAAGTTTTTTATAAAGTTTTTTTGAAAAATAGTAGTATTATGTACACATGGCAAATCAATAGATATGAGCTACCAGCTTAAGTTACTCTTGTCCAGAGTACCAGGACACGAAATAAATAGGCACCACCAAAAATGAAGCTTGCCCCCAGGGAGGGACGTTGTCATTGGGTGACAGGGAGGAGGATGCAAATGGCAAGGTGACCTGAGGTGCAGGTCACCACAACTAGGAACTCAAACGTCAAAAGCTAAATAAAAGCTTAGCAAGGCGAGGCATTTCCTCCCAGCTGACCTCTCTACTTGTGCCATATGAGAGGAGAGAGAGCAGGAGAAAAAGGGGGCGTCTTTTCAAACCGCGCACAAACCAAGCTAGAGTCTTTCCAGGACAAAATCCAGGCTTCACCTTAAAGGCCACAGGGCCAAGTTTCTTTACACAGCCTGTTCAAAGGAACCCAGGAAATATCCTCACTTCCTTATAACAGACTCCCCAATTACATTAGACGTGTCTTCATAGTTTTTCAAAGTTATAACATGGGTTTTGCTGCAGAGAATTTAGTAAGATAAAGGTTGTATTTCTGAATTAAATCAAACTCAGGATAGGCAACCAGATCCAAACACAGATCAAAGAGCCAAAGAAACATTTCTGCATAAGGTCAAGTGCACTAAAGAATCAAGGCGTCAGAGAAACAAATGTCAAAGACCTCAGAAAAATAAATGCATGGTGTCACTGGTTACATGCCCATTGCGTGCTGAGGAAAATTACCCGCTCAGTCACCTCAGGGTTCAGAAGCCTCTGGGAAGCATCTAGATAAATTCCATGTTGAAATTACATTCTAATATGGCCATTGGATTTATTTCTTAATTGTTATAAAACTATATACAAGTGGAGTGGCACAGATGCATTTTCAACAGGTGCTAGTGAGCTATAAAAGTTAACAATATCTTTTTGGGAAGAAAATCCTATGTATCTGAAATACATTTGGCAATGGAAGCTAATAACCAAGACTGTCTCAGCTTCCCATGACACAACACTCTCCCTCTGATAATTATTCACTTGTGAACTCAAGTAACGGTGCTTCTAACAATGTATTACCATTGAGCAGTGAATAAAAGATTGAGGCTTGTGGAAAACTGGCATAAAGTCGTATATGTATATATAGTATATGTATATATATCTTACAAAACGTGAAAATTAAAGTCAGAACACTCCTTTCATGAACTATTAAACTTAAAATAGTCAATTCAGAAAGCTATGCCATTGAATTCTAGGAACGCGTGAGTCAACTGCAGCTCTCACTATTCTAGGCATCTGCCAAGCAGAGATAAACCTTAGCACTGAGAGCTTCACAAGGCCCAGCCCAGCGTGGATGTCCCACGGCAGAACACTTAAATCGGAAATAATAGTGGTAGAAAAACACTATTTGACCCTTTAGGTATTGCAGAAAAAGCTGGCTGTGGCACCACTGGCTAAACTACCAAGTCTTGCTGCCACCAATGACCAAAGGCACTTGGATAATCAAGAACTCCATACTGGGCCATATGGTATACTTGCTATTGTTATAAAAGTGTACAAGAAGGGTCAGTACTGTGTGGCTCGATATTTTGATTCCTATGACTTTTATCTATCAAAGACTGCAAACACAATTATGAATGGAAATAAGAGAAAAAGAAATTTCATAGACAAAGAGTCAACCAATTGTGATGATTTTCAAAAAGACAATACTATTAGTTTAAACTTTTCTTGTTATCCAACAAGAAAGACATAAAGAAATCTATTTTTTCCCCAAACAACTTCACTCAGCTATGTGGTACCAAGAAACGCCCCTGCCCCTCCCTATAGATCATTCGCAGTTCTGGGAATTCTAACGGGTATTCTGTTTATTCACAATATCCACATGCACTGATCTCTCCTAAGCAACTTCCATCTTAATTCTCTTTCCATTAACAGTCCTGAATTCGTATTAGACCAGGACGTGAGACCAAACAACCTCCAACTGGATTCCAGTTATTCTTGTGGCCAATATAGTCTTCAAAATTTATTCACTTTTTAATCACAAGTCATGTGGTTCCAAAACACTTCAATTTTATTCAATTAAAAAGAACAAGTAAGTCAACTTTTCCTAACAAAACTTTTAAAGAATATTCTACCATTTTCTTTAGGAGCTCAGTAAATATAAATATGAAATTTCAATATAAAACTTTACATATAATCACCTTAACATTTTTTTAAACAGTTGTACTTTGCATCTTCGTAATCACTGAGCTCATGAACTTCAAAGTTATACAAATCCTCATATTAACAGTCATAAACTTGAACCTCTTAAAAGACAACCTTGATCATCAAAGCTTTGGAATCCAGTAAAAATTAGCAAACGAGTGGGCTTCAGAATACCCTGAGCGTACACAAGCACTCTATCACGAAACACAGTCCATCTTCCGTCCAGAAAGCGGGGCTGACAGTCAAAAAAGAAAACAGGAGAGGGGTAATAAAGAGCAAGTAAAATTCTGGCTGTATTACGTAAGCACGAAAACAAATCCCTTTGGATAAAAAACAAAACAAAATTCTCTTTTCTAAGTCTTCAGAGAACTTCCAGGCCGGTGAGGTAGAGTCCGAGAGGGGGGGTTGCAGGTGTCCCTCCAGTTCTGGAGACGTCTCCATCCGGCGGGCTGGGAAGCAAGGGGTCCTGTGCCGCGAGTCCTGCTGTCCCGGGTAGCCGCGGGCGCGGGGCCGCACCTGTCCCGACGTCCGCGGACCGCCGCGCCGCATCCGGGGGAGGGGGGCTTTGTTCGCGCGTAAAGTGCACCAAGGGGGCCGGTTCTGTAAACATTCGACTGACAAGAGTCCGTTCCAGCGCCAAAGTTCGCTCAGTCGCTCGCTCGCTCGCTCGTTCGCTCGGGCGGCGGCCGGCAGGAGGCGCCACGGCGCGCGTCACGCCCGGGGCACCGGGAACCGGCGCAGCCTCACCACGGGCTCCAGGTCCACTCGGAGCACTTGGCGCGCCCTGCGCCGCGCCACCGCCAGGCTGCGCTCGCCCCACACGTCGTCGCCAACGCGGATGGTCGGGAAGCTCGTCAACGTCGGGGTGGCCGCCCTCCAGATCTCCTCCAGGGTGCGGCCCCCGAAGCAGGACGCGGGCGGCCCGGGCTCGGCGGCGGCGGCCTCGTC
>NC_022009.1:82093756-82106542 GCF_000317375.1 Microtus ochrogaster
GCCCGCTGCTGGCGCCTCCCGCCCCGGCGCCGCTCGCTACTTTTTTCTCGCCTCGCCGCCCCTCCCCCTCGGGGCGGAGGACGCGCTGGATGTCCTGCCGCCCGGCTCAAGATGGCGACGGCGGGCGCCCACCCCGGGGCTTTGTCATTGGACGGCGCCCGCCCCCTCCCCGGGCTTCCCTTTCTTCTCTTTTCTCGCCTCCTTTCGCCCTCCGCCTTTCTTTAAATGGACCCGCCCCCGTCCCCGCCCACCTCCGCCCCGGCTCCTCCCATTGGGTGCTCTCGGGAGGAGGGGCGGGGACTTGTGGAGGGGGTGGGTGATGGTGATGGCCCTGGGTGGCCAGTCAACCATTGGGTGGGTTGGTTAGGTAGAGAGTGGGGTCCAAGAGTTCCATGTTGGGGGGTGGAAGGAGTGGGTGTGCAGCCATGGAGGACTCTACCAGCCTGAATAACAAAGGGTTGGGTCTGGAGCTAGAGACGATGGGCTTTCCACCAGTCCCTTCTTGGCCCCTTGGCATCTTCATGGTCTTGGCCTCTCTTGACCCCATCTTTCTTTCTCAAGAGAACAGTAAACATTCAGACATTTGTGGCAGCTTCCTTCTGGGGAGTGGAGCCATCTTGGCATGGTTAGGAGACACCGGTCGTTGGGAAAGCAGAACCTACTGTATGGAACTAAGCAGTCTGTTCAAAGTTGGACAAAGCAACGAACGGCAACAAAGACATTCTGCTTAAAGAAAATACTCTTGTTTTAAATACATGCGTTTATCACAGTGCTATTTCATACTTCACTGGGCTTTAAATTGCCCATTTGGTCCACCATTGCTAACCTTAATGTAGGATTCCATATAATCGCTAAGATTCTATCGAGAAGGGTACATCCTTAACGAGTTACCTTTTGTGTGTGGGAGGAGAGCAGTGGACATTCCTTTTGTCAGTTTTTCTATCCCGTTGAACTCACTGCCTATTCCCCTATTAGCCACTGAATGCGTACAGAATGAATGTGTGAAATAGCACTGGCTAGTTGAAGTACAGAAATTGCTTAGAACAAGATAATTATATATTTTACACGTATATTACCATTTTCTTTGAAGTCCTTTAAACGTCATTATTCCTCATGCTGGGGATCAAACCCGGAGCTCTACACATCCTCAGACAGCAAGGACTACTCCTCCAGTCCACAAGATTTCTTTAAAATGTTTAAGGATTTAATAAAATATGCCCTGGTACTTATGCCTTCCTTACAGGCAGCGTTTTATTTTGTGGCAGACAATGAATACAATGCAGGACTTTTGTGACTTGCATACAGTTGGTCCTTTAAATGTTTGATCTGAGAGACATCTAGTTCAGTCTTCAGATGAGGAAGTTTAGACCACGGAGGTTCATTGATACAGCTTGCTATTAGCAGGGTGGGTGCTTAGGTCTTTGTGTTCCTAATCTAGAAGTCTGTATGTCACTGGTGGGTTTTCCACACTGTCCTCAATAGAAAGGCTGTATGTGTTTTCAGTGGAGTGGCCAGGGGACATATCTGTACCCCTGTTCATACTTCTCACCCACAATTGCACAGTTTTAATCTGCCCTGTGGTAGGCATGGATATTATGTTTGTGCCACATAACTTTTGTTTAGTTTCAATTAAAAAAAAAAGAAGAAACTTGCTTTTTTATAACAAAGCCCATACGCCACACAATAGACTTATAGCAAAAAATAAAAACTTTGGCCACGAATGAGTTCTCCACGCACCAAAACGATGGTAACTTTATAAGAGAAAATCATTTTCCTAGAAAAGCATAACTTGGTTCTCAGAACAAGAGCATAGAGACAATTACCAGCTTCCTAGCTCCTCATAAAAGAATTATGTTGCAACCACTGTATTCATAAGTAGTTCTCATAGTAATTCTGAGAACACATAATAATGTGAAATTTGAATGATTTCTATTGGAATACCAATAGAATACCAATTTCTGTGTAGGTGGACATGGACAATCTCTCAGTAAGCTAGTAGACTGGGGAGAGGGAGGACGCCTAATGAGAGAATAGGATTAATTAGGATACAATTCAAGACTCGTGCAGCTATGCTTACCCTACTACGTTCATTACAAACCCTTCAGGTCTTGACATTTAATATGTACCATGCATCTACACAAACATATAATTGATCCAACTAAGAAAATATTTTTTTCAGAAAAACTATTTAAAAAAGGGAGATAAAGATTTTTAACAAGTTATTGAGCAATCAAGAGTTAATCTTGTGAGTCAGTAAACAGAATTTAGCTAAAACTATTTCTTATGGGATTTAGAACCGAATATGTTAAATGGCTTAAATTCTTTTACTTTTTAATTTAGCTCAGTTTGAATATACATAAGCTTATGTAATTGACTTCAATTAACAAAATGTGTTTTCAGCAAAATGTAAAAGTTCTAGGGACATACAGGTTTCAATAAGTTATTGATCAATCAAGAGTTTATTTTGTAAGGCAATGGAAATTAACTAAAACTATTAGGGAATTTAGGAACCAGTTTTGTGTTGAATGGCTTAAATTAATTTTACACTTTTTAATTTGGCTCTGAGCTCTAATTTTTTTTGCTTACGCTCCTGACCTCCACTTTTTGGTTTTTTGGTTAACTCCAATAGTCCTTGCACAAATATCTCTTTACCCGTTCTTAAGTGAGTAAAGTTTACACATAATGGCAATTTAAATCTAGTTCCTAAGACCCTATATGATTTATTGAAAGATGGCAAGTTAAGTTTTTATAATTGGTAAATGATAGTCTATAATCCTGAGTTTATTTCTTTACCTCTCAGGAATGATGTTTTCTTTATCTGACCAATGACAGATAAGAATAAGCTAAGTGTGTGTATCTGTTTTCGACATTAATAATTTATGTCATTAAAATTGAATCTAAATGAAATAAAGTCACTGGAGAAATAGGCAATAAATGTATTCTCTAGCTACCTTTATCTTTGATATCTTACTTATTTAAAATTGCTTCTTGAGTGCTGTTTGAAAATAATAAAAATACATGTGTAAGCAATTACAAATATCAGCTCTGGGGAGTAATATAGACTTGGCCTCAAAAATATCTTTATAATTAGGAATTTTTGGAAACTGCTTTTTACCTTTCTGAATCCAGTTTCTCATCTACAAAATGAGATGTGACCCACACTTCAACAGAGTATTAGATAACATTCACATGGCATATGCTATAGTATCTGAAACACAGTTAAGCATTTATAAAACAATATTAAATGTTAGAAACAGCCATCCTTTTGTCTTACTTAATTTTGAGGATTTTATTTGGCTTAACCAACACTGTATCATAAGCCAGGCATTGGGGGCACAGGTCTTTAATCCCAGCACTTGGGAGGCAGAGGTGTATCTCTGTGAGTTCAAGACTAGCCTGGTCTACAAAGCTAGTTCCAGGACAGGCTCCAAAGCTACAGAGAAACCCTGTCTAGAAAAAAAATATAAAAAAATCCAGAAATGTGATGTAGGGTGGTAAGGGATTCTCTGTGAGGACATTTAAGGGATTACCTAACAGATTGAGCAGTCTTCATTATTCAGCTGGGGATACCGAGACACTAAGTGGTCTACCCAAGGCCATAGAACAATCCATCAAGAGACTGGACTGAAGTCTTTGTCCGAACTGCTGGTACAAAGTTGTTTCTAACATTCTAAATGTGTATTTAATTCAATGAACTAATAATTTTTAATTTAAATGGTACTGAATATAGCACGATACATCAAGGAAAAAATACCCTTTCCTTATATTCATTTTAAAGTAATCTAGATTTTTCTACAAAGGTGATCTCAAAGCTCCAATATGATCCAAAACTACTGAATGTATACTATATAAAGACCATATAGTCCAAGAAGCTAGAACCCCCTCTCCTAGAAAGATGGAAATCAGTAGTTTACTGATTGCTCCTGAGAAACTCCAACTAAAGACTCTAGGCATAGCATATCAAATAAACATAAGAAGACTAGAAAGGAAAAAGCAGGCTCTCAGAGCCCAAAGAGGGGCATGGCTCTCTGGGTTTCTTTTTCATATACATCTGAAAATGGGTGCAAGAGAGGCCAGAAAATGGGTGCAAGAGAGGCCAGCGGCTCAGAAATGCCCACAATTCAAACATTAAAAATCCTCAACAAAATCTTTCTAGCCTTGGGACCAGAGAAGGACCAGCCTAGAAAGTAGAAAGTTTTCAGCTAGGAAGGGGGGGGGGAGAAGGGAGGGAGAGAGATGACGAGAGATGACAGAGAGAGATAAAAGGAGAGAGAGGAGAGAGAGAGGGGGGGGTCATAGATTGAAAAAGTATAACTTCTACCCTTGCAAGGCTATAAAAACAGAACCCCCCCCTTTCTGCATCTGTTTTCTGTAACCCACCATAATGCACCTCTTCTGGGGTGACATTACAGACATCTAGATAGGAAGAAGGACTTTCATTTTCACTAGATCATAGAAAAGGAATCTCTACTCACTGTCAATGAAGACAGGTGAAAACCAAAACCAAGACATGGGGCTGGAGAGATGGCTCAGTGCTTAAGAGAACCGACTGGTCTTCCATAGGATCTGGGTTCAATTCCCAGCACCCACATGGCAGATCACAACTGTCTGTAACTCCAGGAACCAACACCCTCACATAGACATACATATAGGCAAAACACTAATAAAATAAATTTAAAAAAAAAAGACATTCACACCCACCCCTCATTATCCTAGTGAGAAGCCAGAATTCCCACCACCATCCATCCTTAATGAAGAGCCACATTCCTCCTCCTCCTCAATGTGACTGGAAGCAGAATGAAAAACCTACTATTTTCTGCCAGTACTGAGGCAGCTCTGTCCCTTTGTTGGAATGGCTGTTGGGGAATATTGTTTTCAGGTGTGTGACTTTTGTTTATGCTGCATTTATTTAACTCTGTGAAGCTATGTTATTATGCCTGTCTAAAACACCTGATGGTCCTAATAAAGAGATGAATGGCCAATAGGGAGGCAGGAGCAAGGATAGGTAGGGCTGGCAGAAACTATAAATAAAAAGAAAACTAGAGACTGAGGAGCGACGACAGAACCAGGAGAGGAGGACATCAGGGGTCAATCACCAAGTTATACAGCAAGCCTCGGAGAAAGAAGAAAGGTATACAGAAATAAACATAAGAGCTCAGAGGAAAAAGGTAGATTGGTTAACATAAGAAAAGCTGGCAAGAAGCCAAGCTCAGGCTGGGCATTCATAACTAAGAATAAGTTTCTGTGTGTGATTTATTTGGGAGTTGAATGATGAGCCCCTCTAAAAGCCAGAAG
Organism: Microtus ochrogaster; assembly: GCF_000317375.1. NCBI lineage: Eukaryota > Metazoa > Chordata > Mammalia > Rodentia > Cricetidae > Microtus > Microtus ochrogaster. The sequence goes on from NC_022009.1 coordinate 82,099,052, forward strand.
AGTGAAAAATTCACACAACAAACATCAAAGAAAGCCAACTGAAATAGTTTTAAATAAGACTTACCTTAAAATGTACAAGTTTCAAATGGGAATCATTTACCAGACAATCTTAGCTGAATGAAACAGAAAATCTGGAGGTGCCGACAAGATGAGAATGACATTAGGACCACAGAAAAAGATGTTAAAGTCATTATCATAAAAATGTATCAAAAGAGTAACTGCGAACATCTTCAAAAAGTAAGTAAACAAAGCTGTAGCAAGGAAATAGAAAATCTACTCAATAAGGATACAAAGACATAAAATCCAACAGACATAAAAAGTTGAACAGTTGGCACAATGTTAGAATGGAAGCCACAAGAAAGAACTGGCGAACTTGAAGACAGAACAGTAGGTGCAAGCCAACAACCACAGAGAGAGAAAGGAAGCAAACTGTATGATTGAGCAAAGACTCAGGGCCTGGAGAACTGCGGGGTCTAATATTTGTCTCCCTGACGTCTGAAAGGAAGAGATTTGGCAGATAGAAGGACTGATGCGATAGTAGCTGAAAATGAATCAAATTTGCAAAGATGCAGACAGACTCAAGAACAAGCCCAGTAAAAACCAAAGAATTCCACGTCGAACCACTTCAGAGCTAAACTTCTGAAAACCAAAAGAAAAAAACAAACCATAAAATCAACTTGATTAAAAATGATACCTTAGCCAGATGGTGGTGGCATCTCCCTTTAGTTTCAGCACTCAGGAGCCAGAGTCCAGAAACAGATCTCTGAGTTCAAGACCAGTCTGCTCTGCAGAGCAATTTCTGGGATAGCCAGGGACACACAGAGACACCCTATCTTGAAAAAGAAAAACCACCTTTCTTAACTTCCAGCAAAACACACTGTGTGTGTGTGTGTGTGTGTGTGTGTGTGTGTGTGTGTGTGTGTGTGTGTACACAGTAATGACTCACAATGGAAGACCTATTCAAAGACAGCATTTCCCCCTAGAAACCATGGGTGGAAGGCCAAGGAAAGTAACTTGATCTTCTCCCTTTTCCATGTGTTTCTTTCATCCGCTGGAAACATTCTTTAAAAACGTAAGGGAGATGAGAGTATTCTCACACAAAGGAAGACAGTTTGCTGCTGGTAAGCAGACTCTAAAGAATAGCAAAAACACAAACCGAAACCTCAAAAACACCCCCCCCAAATAAGAATAACTAAAGGTCATTTTCTAAGTAGAAACAATACCAAGGCACATTGGGATGAAATAATTCTGCCAACACAAGTATGTGTAAACACAAAAACTCTCTTCCTGGGTTTTCTAAATGATGGCTGATGGCTATTGTCGATGGAATGTTTGTTTCTTCCAAAATGTCACAGGCTGAAATGACCTACGAATGAAGCGACCACCGAGAATTCTGTATACAGAAATAAACTGGCAAACATAAGTAAAAATAGAATTATATAATTCAGGTATACAAACAGAAAAAGAAAATAAACGAGCGGAGAACAGCCAACAAACTGAACATAGGAGAAAAGAGAGAGAATTCCAGCATTAGCTATGATAGGTTTGCCAAACCAGAGACTCATTCTGTCTGCAGCCCTGGTCACATTGGCATGGACCTCCTCATTCCCCTCCACGGCACCACCCAGAGCTGAGACTACCCCTGTATGTTCTGCTCTGCACACGGGCTCAACAGGAGTGATCACCCCTACCTGTAAACCTTCTTTTCCGCCGTTGATGTAGCTGACTAAAGTCTTTGCCCTCTACACACTTTTTTGTTCTGGAGGGTAGTGGTTGGCTTCTATGTCCTCTGCACCATACCTTTCTGCTTTTACCCTTGGCTTCTTACCCTCGTTCCCTAGAAACACCACTACAGAGAGGAAGCTGTTGCATCTCTGTTGTGTTGAGGCAAAAGACAAGTTGTAAAGTGTCTCATTCATGGCAATGGTTTGTCATTCATCTTTTTTATTTATAGTACATAGAAATAAATACTTTCATATTCCAGTGCTTAGAGTACCTTACTGTTTATCTGGTTTGAACCCCAAAGAGTCAAATGAGGGAAACAAATGGATGGAAAAGCTGCTGTCCTCGTGTACAGGTGATGGAGCAGAAATAAGATAAGGTGAGCTAATGAGTTCAGAATCAAAGGCTGGGTCCTAAGCTAGCACCCCTCAAAGGCCATAACTGTCTTCTTCAGTCCTATTTCATTTCGATTATAGAATAAACCATTAACAATCATTTCTAAATAATCTTCATTGACTGTCTTTAAAGTTTATTTTAAAAATGAAGTTTATTCTTTCCATTTTCATCTTTTTTTCCTGACTTTAGCCCTGATATGAAGAAATGGGGTACTTTATTATACCACACTGCTTTTAGATTGTACAAACAAAAGATATAGATGAAAAAATTCTTAAAAGAAGGATTCCTATGCAGAAGAAACCTTTATAAGCTGGTGCTACTCGCCCATTTGGGAAACGGCATAAATGCAGCTGATGCACTGCCCTGGTTGGCCCCAAAGGCCCCTCATAACCAGGTCTGTCATGGCAGTGTCAAACCAAGAAAATGTTTCCCATGCTCTAATTGACTCTGGAGTTCCTCAGCACTGGCTTCCTCCTGGTAATAGTCATTGTCTCCTGACCTGGACATACAATTGGAAGAGAATTCTCAGAATAACATCTATAGGAAAGAAAGAAAGAAGAAATTGGTTTAAATCTTGGCTTGTTGCTGTGGGACAATGCTCTGTACCCTGTCACATGTATTTTAAATAAATGTTGATTGGCCAGGAGCCAGGCAGGAAGTAGAGGCGGGGCAATGAGAATTCTGGGAATAGGAAAGTTTCAGTCTGCAGCCATCACCCAGACAGAGAGGAAGCAAGATGTGACTGCCTTACTGAAAAAGGTACCAAGCCACATGGCTAACACAGACAAAAATAATGGACTAATATAAGATGTAAAAAAGTGTTAATAAGAAGCCTGAGCTAATAGGTCAAGCAGTTTATAATTAATGTAGACCTCTGTGTGTTTCTTTGGGACTGAATGACTGCAGTACAGGGCAGGACAAAATCCTCAACCAACAGCTCCTCCTCTGGAAGCACCAGCAGCCTTATGATATCATCTCAGGTTGACCCTGTCTTGTGCGCTCATCCGTGGGGAACTCCTACCAAAATAGAAAAAGCAAGAACCGCTCACTTACTCCTTTCTTAGTTTCTTTTCTCAAAGCCATCCCACACAAAACATTTTTTCTGGTTAACCAAATATGCTTTCTCCTGTGGAAGAGTTTTCTAAAGCTTATATGTCTGGAGGAAAGTCTACAGTACACTCTGATAAAAGTCATCATGGTGAACATGGACTGTCAACGTAAAAGCATCAAAAACCACAATTGACACTAGCTTCTGGGGATGTGTGTGAGGGTTCTCTAGGTGAGGCTACTTGAGGTAGAAATATCTACCCTAAATGTGGACAGCACCATTCAGCTGGCTAGAGTTCCCAAACAGCTGAGAGTTACTACACACCACTTGTAATTTTAACTTTGCACTTGAGAATGAGATGCCATGAAGCTGTATCCTGTATATAATCCTAGAGCAAAACCCTGAGAGTGAAATCCAAGCTGAGGACAATGGGGAAAGACAGAAGACAGCCAGACCCTCAGGGACATTGTGAAGACTTCAAATTCATCTTAGGCTGTCCACCTTTTTCCATCTAGTAAAAATCCTCATGACTTATATTACTGGGTAATTGCAGCTGAACACATCTGTGAAGGCAGATCGAATTAATACAGGTCAATTGGTATAAGATGATACAAATTTAATATAAATAGCACACTCACGCAACCGAAGTTCCCGCGATGCCCAGAAACAGGAAACAGGAAGGGGCACCCAGCGTCTGTGCACCCCAATTTATAAACATTTGCCCGAGTCCGTCCAGCCCCCAAAGGGCGGGCTCTCTCTACACATCTGATGCCACACGCATATGATTGTTACATGCATATCTGTGGTGGTTCGGATAAGACTGGCCCCCTAGGCTAATATATTTGAAAGCTTCATCACCAGGGAGTGGCATATTTGAAAGGATTAGAAGGATTAGGAAGTGTAGCCTTGTTGGAGGAAGTATGTCACTGTGGGTGGGTTTTGAAGTTTCCAAAGCCCATACCAGCCCAGTGCTTCTCTCTCTACCTCTCTGTCTCAGGGTCAAGATGTAGCTCTCAGCTACTTCTCCAGCCACTACCTGCAGGCTGCCATAATACCTGTCCATATGATCATGGACTAAGCCTCTGAAACTGTAAGCAAACCCTGATTAAAGCCTTCATTTTATGAGTTGCCTTGGTCATGGTGTCTCTTCACAGCAATGAAATAGTGACTAAGAGAATTCCATTCTTCCAAACATATCCCTAACCTTAACATCACCCCCAGTGACTGATATGTTACAGATTTACCAAGATCATTTTAGATTTTTAAATATGGAGAAATGATTCATTTGAGAAATGTGTAGATATTCAGGTGACATTCATACTAAGTCATTGTTTCTTCAAAAAAAATACATGATTAATCTAGAAAAAAGTGTTGGTGGAGAAAAGACCAAAGAGACCACAGGTTTATATAATTTGCAAACAATTTCAACTTGTTATTTAACTCTTCTTTCAGCTTTGTAGCTAGATCTGCTGTAACCCTCTTCCCCAAACTATGACCAGGCGTGTCTCATCCACCTTCTTTCACACTGTGTCTTATGAGTAGACAGTGGTAGCTCAATGTCCCTTTGCTAGATGAAGAGTGTCACTGTGTGTCTAGCCTCAAGTTCCTCAAGAAGAAGCAGGCAAGGCTCCCCCTATCGCATGTCTTTTACATGGTTTATGTTTTTCTCCCTAACAAAGATTTTTTTTCAAAATAATTAGCACAAAATATTTCTGTGGCAGGAATTGCTAATGTAAAATATAATTGTTGTGTGGATAATAATATAGTAATGACACTAAAACTTTAAACAAAACATTAACTCATTAATATCAATATCTAACATGCATTTTCATATTTTCCTAGTTCTAATAAGTTTTATGTTGTCATATAGTCCTTCACTACTACATAAGTATTTCTCTGAATTTTACATGATTTTTGTATATTTAATTATAATCCTTCAATATAACATAATGATTTTGCTGTCGATATTCTAATATCCAAGGGACCAGTAGGGCATAATTTTGGCTTTTACAGATTAGAAATTATACTCAAATGCATGCTTTTGCTTATTTTTCATTACTTCCCTTTTATAAGTTCTCTGATCCAAAAAGTCAAGAAAGGCATATGCAAATTCTAAGTAGGTATTGCTACAGATTCCTAAGTATCCAAATTCCAATACTTCAAGCAATATATCAGTATATATAATTTCACCTTAACCTTTCCAGCACATGTTTTATAAACATGTTGCTTGTCACTAGTTCTTGCGTTATATTAATTTCCTTACTAGAGAGAGTGATCCCTTTATTTTTCTGTTTCTTGGCATTGTTATTGAAGCTGTCCCTTTATGGTCTCACAACTGTAGAAGAGCACCATGAAAGAACTATATCATAATAATAGCGAATGCTCATGCTTGGATAACCAAGGGGACTTTGTTTAGCAGTAGGCTTCAAATGAGTCACAGTAGGCATTTGCTTTGCCAAAGCCAACGTGGATGTACAGCTGTATTGATAATTGCTGCGCCCTGCACTCCTCCGACCATTCCTGGGACATCGTGTGTGGTTCTGAGACCTTGGCACACTGGAGCCTATTCTGAGTGTTGATTAAAAAGATGGGGTGACTCAATACTGCCAGGTCAAGAGAGGAATGGGTAGATGGCTCAGGATGTTCTGCCTGGAGAACAGGCCTGCAAATATTTCCATCTAGAATGTCCTCTGAGGTTATAAATAGAGCAGATTCTATCCATAGCCATGATGTGATTAGCAGAATGCACCACCCTAGTCTAATGAAGTAGAGAAAGGTCTCCCTTTGGGGATAAAGAGATGGTCGCACTTTGGAGAACAGCATGTTCCTTGCTGTTGTACATAGTTCAGCAGCATAGTTGGCTCTAGATGACAATAGGGCCAATACAGTAACCCAGCCCCTGCCTATTTGGGGATAAAGGCACATTTGTCCACATGTTTAGCTTTCCTTCTACAACAATATCCAAGAAGAGGGACCAAGGGCTGTATGATGTGCAAAAACCAAAGTGCTCAGTGTCCGACCCTTCACAGAAAACATTTGCCAAACACTGGCCTGCAATGGTTTGAATAATCCATTTCCCAAAGCCAAGATCTAGTGTGGTAAGATTAAGGATTTAAAAAGTAATGACTAATTGTTTAAAGAGCAGATTTAGAGAGAGAGGTCTTTCACCTATAAGGTATTGCATTCACTGTATGTATGTACAATTAATATTTTGCTTTAGCCACAATTTTTAGGTACATACAGATTAAAAACTGCATGTATAAAGTAAGGTAGATGGACTGAGTACCTGCTACAACAATGCAGAGCAGGACATAGAAACAGTGGGGCTGTGCATTGGGAAAGTACATGCCAACTGAGAGCTTTCAGAAAAGGAAGGGAGGGAGGAAGGTAGGGAGAGAGGGAGGGCGGGAATAAAGGAGAGAGTAAATGAAGGAGTAAAGAAGGGAGGGAGGGAAGGAAGGAGGGAAGAAGGGAAGGAAGGAGGAAGGAGAGGAAGGAGGGAAGTAGGAAAGGAGGGAGGGGAGGAAAGGAGGGGGAGGAAAGGAGGGAGGGGAAGAATGGAGGGAGGGGAGGAAAGGAGAGAGGGAGGAAAACAAGGAAGGAAAGAGGGAAGGAGGAATGGAGGGAAGGAGGGAGGGAAGGAGAGAGGAAAGGAAAAAGGAAATAAAGGAGGGAAGGAGAGAGGGAGGGAAAGAGGGAGGAGAGGAAAGGAGGGGGAGGAAAAGAAGGAGAGAAAGAGGGAGGAAAGAATGGTGGGAAAGAGGAAGGAAGGAAGGAAGGAAGGAAGGAAGGAAGGAAGGAAGGAAGGAAGGAAGGAAGGAAGGAAGGGGTTGAATATTCTCCTTCCTGTTAATAAACTCACACAACCACACCCACTTTAGGAAAATTTTCTCTTGTTTTTCTGGCTAGTTTAGTCATCTCCATGTTCGCTGTTATTTTGACTTCTATTAGTCTATGAGTGGATTTGTATATCGGTTAATCAAACAAACTGTCTCCCTTCTTTCACTCTGGTCTCTGAAGCCATCAACACTCATAGGTGCATTCCCACACACAGATCCCCCTGTAAACATAATTAAAAACACTAATACAATCATTTTTTTAAGCATGACTGAACTTTCTGTGTGCATGAGTCCTTGCTAGCTGGAGGATGCCCCTGAGGGACAGTCAGGTGTGAGTGGGAACGTTCTCTGGGTGACTCAAACTGTCTGGAACTAAAGGCACACCCCACCCCCTCAAGAAACTCTCTCCTTTCCTTCCTTCTCTTTTGCTTCCTTCCCTTCCCTTCCCTTCCCTTCCCTTCCCTTCCCTTCCCTTCCCTTCCCCTC
>NC_022009.1:82106642-82108676 GCF_000317375.1 Microtus ochrogaster
GAGGAAAGAAGAAAGGGAGGGAGCTAGGGAAAGAAGGAGGGAGGGAGGAGGGATCATATGAGCTACCTATGGTTGGGAAAACCACAGAGACAGCTGACACAAGCTAGTGGGAGCGCATGGATTCAGGACTGATGGCTGGGGATCCTGAATGTAGGTGACAGTTATGTGGCTTGATCTGTTGAGGGGGACCCTGTAGTAGGAACAAGACTTAACCCTGGTCCCATGAACTGTCTTTTTGGAACCCATTACCTATGGTGGGATACCTTGCTCAGCCTTGATATGGGGTGAGGCTTGGTCCTGCCTCAACTTGGTATGCCCAGACTTTGTTGACTCCCCAAGAGAGGCCTTACCCCCTCTGAGGAGTGGATGGGGGTGGAATAGGAGACAGTGGGAGGATGAGAGAAGTGGAGGGAGGGGGAACTGGGACTAATATGGAAAAAATTTTAAATTAAATCAAAAAATGAAAAAAATAAATTATAGCCTGCTTATGGAAGACTTATCAGCCAATATCCACCTAAAAGCAAATTCATACAAGGTTGTCTTTTGGGGTCAAGGTTACCTTACTCAGAATGAGTTCTTTCTAGCTCCATGTTCATTTACCTGCAAATTTCATGATTTCAGTTTGTTTTGTTCTAACAGCTGACTGTTATAAATATTCAATGTTTTCTTTGTCCATTCAGTTACAGTCATCTGGGATGTTTCCAGTTTCTGAGTCTTATAAATAGAGCAGCAATGAACACGGTTGAGCAAATATTTTTGTAGTAGGATATCGATCAAGTCCTGTTGGACAGATGCCCAAGCTCTTGAGGTAGATCTAATCCAAGCTTCCTGACTGTAGTGATTCCCACAGTGGTTGTACAAGTTTGTGCTCCCTCCAGTGATGGGTGAGTGTTCCCCTTTACCTCATACTCCACCCAGCCTGAGCTGTCTTCCCTTGTATTGTTCTTAGTCATTCTGACAGGTAGACAATGAAAGCTCAGAGGAGTTTTGATTTGTGTTTCCCTGATGACTAGGGATATTGGATATTTTTTAAGTGCTTCTCAGCTATTTGTGTTCCATTTTTTAAGAATTCTTTGTTTAGTTCATATCCTATTTTGTAAAATTGTGTTATTTGTTTTCTTGGTGTCCAACGGTTTTAGTTCTTTATATAATGGAGATATTAGTCTTTTATCGGATATGTAGTTGGTAAAATTATTTTCTACACTGTAGCCTGATGTTTCGTCCAATGATGGTGTCTTTTGCTCTACAGATCCTTCCATGTTCATGAGATCCTATCATTAATTGTTGATCTAATGCTGTTCTGTTCAGAAAGTTGTCTCTGTGCCAATGAGTTCAAGGTTATTCCCCACTTTCTCCTCTATCAGATTTGGTGTATCTGGCCTCATGTTGAAGTCAAGATAATGTCTCATTTCACTTCAGGATAATTTTTCTGATCACTGGGAAGAGGACATTGACCTTCCCACATCAGACATATGTGTCTATACATGTCTGACCTCTTGTCATAGGAGAGGCTGCTTAATGTTCAGACAACTCTACCAGAGAAGTGGGTAATGGGATTCTCTGTAGAACGTGACACTCTGTGTAATTCAGAGATGTACCAGAGTCGATATTTCTTCTGGACCTGCAGTACTAACATCTTTAGATACTTACCATTAGGGTTTGATATTCTATTTTTTTTTCTTTTTATTTTGTATGCAATGATGAGACCTTCATTCATTTGAAATTCTTTTTATTGAGCATAGTTGCTCCTGTTATGTATTGAAGGAAGGAGGTGGAAAGGATGCTATTTGTTACTTGGCATGGTGCCAATGTAGGGCTTTTTATAACTTTAAGGAAAATATGAAAAACAAGAAATATGACCCAAAACTTTCTAGATTCTAAACTATAGGAGTGACCTCCAATAAAACAATGTAGAATTGTGTGATGTGTGTCTGTGTGTGTGTGTGTGTGTGTGTGTGTGGTGTGTGCATGTGGTATGTATGTGGTATATGCGTGGTGTGTGTGTGTGTGTGTGTGTGTGTGTGTGTGTGTGTG
>NC_022009.1:82109621-82121387 GCF_000317375.1 Microtus ochrogaster
TCCCTACGTAACAAATAAAGTTCTTTCTTTTCTTTGTAATTAATTAAAGATATTTATATGGCTGAACCATCCCAAGTAAGACTACATCTTAGACCTGGCAAGATTCCCAGAACTCTTACATAAGTTACCATTGACGTAAGAAGCAGGAAAAGTGGATTGTTAGCCCACAACACCTAACAAGATTTTGAGTTAGTTTCTTCCTACAGTGTGAGTTCAAAATGGCAAGGACAGTCTGCCCAGGTGAGGCTCCACCAGGTGTGGAGAACATGACAAGCTAGCCAGCCTCCTACACCCTAAAAACACGTCACTCTGAAATTCCAGGATAATTGTCTGCAAGAGTTTGGGAGGGATGAAAGAATGTCACAACTCAAGCTGGGTCATCCAGCTCTCCCATCTGATGACTGGCATTGTTACTAAGGCCACCAGGGCCTTCCTACGCTGTTTACCTGTTGAATAATCAGTGACTAAGCCTGATACATGGTAGTGAAGTCATAATACCTAGGGAGTGTGTGCGTAGTTTTCTGCAAGTCTAAGAAGTTGCATGTGAGCCAGGCAGTGGCAGAGGCAGGCAGATCTCTGTGAATTTGAGGCCAGCCTTGTTATAGAACTAGTTCCAGGACATCCAGGGCTATACAGAGAAATTCTGTCTCAAATGAAAAATGAACAAACAAACAAACAAAAAAACAGGAAGTTGCATTGGCTTGTACTAGGGTATAATGTTATAGAACATGAGAGGTCCACACATTAAAATCTCAGAAGCCTATTGCTCTGGAATTAAAGCAGTCCCAGTGTGGAACAGATTGCTCTTCCTGGGGCTGGAGGGATGGCTCAGTGGGTAAAAACACTAACTGCTCTTGCTGGGGACCAGGATTCAATTACTACAGTCACAGGGCACCCACAATCACTGGCACTTTCAGTTCCAGGGGGCCCCCTTCAGGCCCTCACAGGCACCAGCACAAATGTTCACCAAAAGTCACACAGGCCCACACACATACACAGAAATGAGTACTATGTTTTAGCAAGAATCACACTTCCCATGGTTCCAATAATGTGTGAAGACTTCTGCAATGTTTCAGCTGATCTACGAGAGAGAACTGCGCTAAAGGGGTGGACGGCTTGCAAAGGATCCATGGAAGCAGTGATTGGACAAATTGCTCGTTTGATGTTGACTTGGGTCCATCTGTTTTCACATTTGAAATTATATTTATTAAATAATATTCCCAGATCTGAAGTCTCAGACATACACAGTAAACTCCCCAGACACAAAGTTCCCCTTGACTTCGCTGAGCTGCTATACACAACCAGGACACGTCATCTCCAAATGAAGCACACATTACATTAACTGGTGCTTCCTGAACAGAGGGAACACAGAAATCACCCAGGGATTCTGTAAAATGCACTCAGACAGGAGGAATGGGTGGGGGGTGTCACTGGAGAGTTTGCTGCCCTGATGCTGTCCCAAGTGACCTTAATTTTGTCACTCTGCACACCACACCTTGGGTCACAAGGAGATGTATTTGGAATAAGACTTTACCATTAGGCCTCTTTTTCTGTTCTCTTTTTTAAAAGATGGGATTTCTACAATGTCAGTAATTTATAACTACAAAGAATTTTATCTGCTTTCTGATGCTGATGTGGGATTCCCCTCTGTATGCTGTGAATGTGTCTTGTTAATGAATAAACCTGCTTTGGTCCTATAGTAGGGCAGAAGATGACCAGGCTGGAAGAGATAGAGAGAGAGAAAGAGATTAGGTGGAGTCCGGGAGATGTCGTGTAGCCTCTGAAGGAAAAAGACCCTGCCAGAGCCTGCTGGAACCTTGCCAGCAGAGCAGTGACCTTTTAGTAATTCATTAGATTAATAGAATAATTAATAAATCCTGCCCTTTTCTCAACAGACTAATCAAGGACTTTAGAAAATTCAGGTAACTCAGTTGGGCTCCCAGCTGTTTACTTCTTAAGCAGGGAAAGGTATTATCATAGGTCTATTTAAGAAACTTCACATTTTGACTGTTTTTGCTTTTATTAGACATCACCTTGAGTTTTCTCAGTGATTAGATTACAAGCTGTTTCTAACTTGTTCCTATCGAGAGCCTTGTCTTTGGAGATACAGGTTTTGGATTAGGGGTTGTTTCATGTTATGAAGGAAACAATCAGATCAATAATCTAACTTCAAAAACTGATGATAATTGATCTAAATAGAAGATACAAAAACTGTGGTTTATAAATCTATCTTTAATATGTCTAAAATAAACATTTAGCAAATATTTATTGTCTACATGTACTAATGTTTTTACATCATTTACATGGTACCAAACCAACTAATGAGTGAGTAGTATCACAGACTGGAATTGTTAAATCAGCCCAAACTCATTTTGGTTCATCGTGTAACTGGAGTTTTAGGACAAAAACCCTGACTGTGACAGCTCCCACGGTTAAGCTTGGTCACCAGTTCCAATAAGCCAATTAAAGGACAGAGTGTTGTGAGGGACAGAGAGGAATGACCAATCACTGTTGCCACACTGCCAGAGCCAAAGAGACCTCTGATGGCCCAGGTCTGTCTTTAGGATACTGACATTCCAACTGGAGCTATGGCTGGTTCTCAGAAGATTATTGCTCCAGCTCCAAAGTACAGCCTCACTCAGGGATAATTGCCCTCACCTGGGGGCAGTCACGCCCGTTTCTGCTATTCCTGGAATCCAGGGATTGGGAAATGGCTTACCTTCACACTTTAACTTGCCCTTGTAGAGAGGAGAGCAGAAAACCAAGGGAAGAACAGAAGAAGAAGGCAGAGCTACCACACTTTCACTCTGCCTTTAGTAGAAATATCTGGAGTATAGTTAATTGTGTTTCATCTATAATCCACTAAAACTCAAGCAAATGGGCACAGCTGCTAGAATTTCTTAACTGCAGCATTTGAAGTAGAAAGACCTACCCTAAGTCTTGGACACATTTTCTGAAGGTGGTCCATGTGTAAAGACAGGGAAGAAGGAAGTTTAGGCTTTTAGCCTCCTTGCCCTCACTCTTGTTGGCAGGAATCTCAGTTAGGGTTTCTATTCTGTGAAGAGACACCATGACCAACCATGGCAACTCTTAAAAAGGAAAACATTTAACTGAGGGATGGCTTATAGTTCAGAGGTTTAGTCCATTATCGTCATGGCAGGAAGCATGGTGGCATGCAGGCACACAGTGTTGGAGAGGTAGCTGAGAATTCTATACCTTTACCTGCAGGCAGCAAGAAGAGACTTTGTACCACATTGGGCTTAGCTTGAGCTTCTGAAACCATCAGTGACATGCTTCCTCCAACAAGGCCGTACCTACTTCAACAGTGTCACACCTCCTAATCGTGCCACTCTCTTTGGACCTATGGGTGCCATTTTCCTTCAAACCACCACATCAGGTTCATCTATCTTGTTGCTGAGAAATTTCTTTGCTGGTATTAGAACATACTTCGCCAGGATTCCAGCATAGACTGGAAATGTCTCTAGGAATTTCCCTGGAAATGCCAGTCTCATGAATGGACAAACTACTGGATTCTTTGCTTTTCTATTAGGAGACAGTCACTGTTGAACTACCTGGACCACAGCCTGTAAGCCACTCTAATAATCCCCTTTTAATGTTTCATGTATACGTGATATTAATATTATGGTATAGTATTAATATTACATATTATATTTGTTCTGTTCCTATAGAGCAATGGTTATTAACCTGTGCCTCATGATTCCTTTGGGGGTTGAAAGACCCTTTCACAGGGGTTGCCTAAGACCACTCTGCATGTTAGATATTTACATTATGATTCATAAAAGTACCAATGAAGTAACAATAAAAATAATTTCATGACTGAGGGGTTGCCACAACATGAAGAACTGTATTAAAGGGTCACTGCATTAGGAAGGTTGAGAAACATTGCTCTAGAGAACCTAACACAACCTCCATCTCTCTCTGAAATGCCGGCCTACTTCCCAGGTGTGTATACCCATTATTGAAGCATTGATTTTTTTTCCCAAGTTCATCAGGAACTCTTGGGTGAACCTATTAAGCTTAGATTTCTGGATTGTGCTTCCTGATACTGTAATTCTACTTGGGTGGAGCCAGTTACCTCAGATGTGGGTAGACAAGAACCTCAGTGGACCCTGATGAAATTGGTCTCCAGGCCAGGTGTGTATACCCATTATTGAAGCATTGATTTTTTTCCCAAGTTCATCAGGAACTCTTGGGCGAACCTATTAAGCTTAGATTTCTGGATTGTGCTTCCTGATACTATAATTCTACTTGGGTGGAGCCAGTTACCTCAGATGTGGGTAGACAAGAACCTCAGTGGATCCTGATGAAATTGGTCTCCAGGCAACAATGGAGTAAAGCTGCATCAGGGACTGAATTATGATTCATCATGTAGCATTCAGTGATAGAATTCCATTTGTGGGGGCGGGGACTCCAGCCACATTACAGGTCTCTCTCTTCCCAGGCAAGGATGAGTTCCTGCCTTTTTTGTGCGATTGCTCGTTTTGAGTGTTGACTTAAGACAATGCAGAGCCATCTGAAAAGGGAGTTCTTCTAGAGAATTGTCTAGATAGATTTTTTTTAAAGATTTTTTATTTATTACGTATATAGTATTCTGCCTACATGTATGTATGAAGGTCAAAAGAGGGCACCAGATCTCATTAGGGGTGCTTGTGAGCCACCACATGGTTGCTGGGAATTGAACTCAGGACCTCTGGAAGAGCAGCCAGTTCTCTTAACAGCTGAGCCATGTCTCCAGCCCCCATAGATAGACTGAAGCCTTTATAATACACGGGGAATTGTTTTATTTGGAACAGGTAAGCTGGTGGTTTTCTATGGGATTGCAATTTTCTGACCTAGACAAAGAATCAAATCCTGGAAAAAGAAGATCGAGGAGCAGCTTTATCCTTAGGGATGTGCTGGGGAATATTTCTTTGCATGGGGTGAATATATGATGCTGTTGGTTTAATAAAGAAGCTGACTGCCCAATAGCTGAACAGAATAAGACTAAGCAGGAGAGTCAGGCTAGGAGAATGTTGGGAGGAAGAAAGGTGGAGTCTGGAGTCACCAGCCAGATGCAGAAGGATCAGGAGATGAACATGCCATGCTAATAAAGGTATCACCACATGGCATAGTGTAAATAATGAATAAGTTAACTTAAAATGTAAGTGCTAGTTAGTAATAAGCTTGGGCTATTGGCCAATCACTTATAATTCATATATGTCTCAGTCTGTTTATTTGAGAGTGACTATGGGACAGAAAAATTCTGCCTACGGGGATGGAGGAGTCTAAGGCTGAAAGTCCAGAAGCTGTAACAGAACAGAAGCTGGCTTGGCTATTTTATAGGGCCCCTAGGTTCCTCCCCTTTACCCTGTCTTCTTTGGATGACTACCCTACCCCTACCTCACTCCCCCTCCACCACACACACCCCACCCCACCCAAGCCCCATGCCTTCCTCGTTTTTTCCTGGAAATGCCTTCGAGGAACAGGAAACTGCCCTTCCAGGAGTCCACTTTCAACCCTGTGCACCTGTATCCCTCTAACTCTCCACCATTAGAAATGTGACTGTGTAGTAGCCATCTAGAAGATTGTCAAGTCTGTTCGCTGGTACAGATAAAGCACTGAATTAGGAAAGATACACAGCAGAGGAAGGGGAAATACCCCCATCCCTTCTGGATGAGATGGGAGAGGCCAAACACTGTGTGTCCTCTAAGCAGATATCTGGCTTGTGTATCTTATGGCTCTCCGTGTCCTCCCTTTTTCTTATTGGTCCTGTTTAAATACTGGCCCACTTTCATGGTTCTTGCTGTCTCTCCTCAAATCGTCTTCTGGAGACAAGAAGCTGCCATTTCATGGAGCCTGCTTTCACCTCTCTCTCTCTCTCTCTCTCTCTCTCTCTCTCTCTCTCTCTCCAGGCAGTGTACTGAGAATTCGTAAGCAAGCACACTAACTTCCGTGCTTACTCATCTCTCGACTGTGGTCTAGTTTGTTTCTTCAAGTTGTTCAAGTTGTGGCAGCATGACTTCCCTGAAATGAGACACTGCAACCTCAGTGAGCTGATGAAAACCTGCACCTGCCAAAGTCTCTTTCGTCAAGTATTTTGTCACAACAATTTGGGGGAAAAGTTAGGACAATGTCCTATGTGGTTTTTCTCTTGTGCAGCCATTTTTATGATGTATTTGATGGGGATTTAGAGTTATGTAAGGTTTCTCATGAGGACTTTAAACTGTTCATATGATAAAAACCTTTCATTTCTTGTATGCTAGATCTGAAGGCGCAATTTCAAAAATTATAACAAGAAAATTAAAAAGCACAAAGCTATTTAGAATACATGTTTATGATTATCCTTTCAGTTTAAGAACAAAACAAACCAGCAAAATCTTAAGGACTGGGATCACTTTGACCAGTTCTCTCTTCAAAACCAAACCAAAGCCAAAACCAGCTTCAGGGAGGGAGGAGGTAGATGGGCATGCTAGCCTGAGGATCTGGGCTTGGACCTGCAGAACCTAAGCAAAAAACAGAGGTGGTAACACGTTCTCAGCGCTCCTGCAACAGAGTGGAAGTTGGAGACCAAGAATCCTGGAAACTCACTGGCCAGCCATCCTGGTGTCCACAGAGGTCAACAACAAAAGAAATCCTGACCTCAAGCAAGAACAGAAGGCAAGGGCGGGCTTTGAGGTTGTCCTCTATCCTTTATGCATGCCACAGCAAGTGTGTGTGAACACTTACAAGCAAACACAAACAGCTAAGATTTCGTGGTAGGTATGCCATGTGTCTGGCAAGCCTCCAACGAGTCTTCACTGCTTTTATGACTATACCTCCTTCCCATCAGATATAATACCTAATATTCATAATGTTGGAAATTTAGCCTGTTTTACATGGGCAATATAGGAATTAAAAGAATTAAACAAAGTACAGTGGCTTGATTAAACCAAACTCTTCCATGTTTCTCTGTTTCCATGTTTTTCATACATTCTTTTGTGAAGATTTGGTCCATTAAAATGTCTGAAATGTGTGCCTCTTGGGTGTGCTTAGAAACGAAGTTCTGCATGGCTGCCCTGCCAGACACTGCCCCTATGAATAAAGTCGAATATACGCGAATAAGTAGTGGTGTATGGAGATCGCTAACAAGAGGCACAAGAGGAATAAGAGGCTAAGCTTCAGCTCCATCATCAGTGCTGACCACTTCAGTGTGCAGTAGAGCATATTCTGCCTACTCAGA
This sequence comes from Microtus ochrogaster, assembly GCF_000317375.1. Classification (NCBI taxonomy): domain Eukaryota; kingdom Metazoa; phylum Chordata; class Mammalia; order Rodentia; family Cricetidae; genus Microtus; species Microtus ochrogaster. The sequence goes on from NC_022009.1 coordinate 82,116,841, forward strand.
AGGAAATGCATGTGCAGACCACTCAGCTCTACTCAAGCAGCCAGAATGTACATGCCTGAGAGGGGCTTACAGTGTGGACCCTGAAGAAAAAGAAGAGTCAAGCTAGAAAGTATTTACTGGGCATCCTCTGAGAGAAAGAGTAATAGTGCAAACGTTTATCTCATAGGAGGCCCACTGAGGTATATTTAGCTTCTAGGGTTGGCCCAAGATTCCTTGAAGGAAGTTGCCTGGTCCAGTGTGAGGTGGACCCACTTGATAGCACTCCCCTTAAACCTCTAGTGGCACAGCTATCCCAGCATCAGTACTGAGTGGGAGTCAGGAGTGTTCTTGAAGTTCATAACATCAACTATTTGGACTAGATTAGTATCTTTCAAACAGTAGTCCACTAAATCAATTAGTAAGACACAACCCACATAGATTCTCAAAATGATTAATAGAAAAGGAATACGTAGGTTTTACAAAAGATTTTATTAGTAAGCCTAAGGGTTGCTTTATGAAATATATATTACAACTGTCAAGGGTGAGAAGTAATAAAAGAGTGAGATAAAGGAGTGAAATGTGCATGGAAGTCGATGGTTCTTGCATAGAATGTTTATTGGAGACTATCAAAGAATGAATTATCTAAGGAAAATTATCTAATGAATTTCTAAAGAACACTATAATTATATGTATTCAACTCTTCAAAGACCCCAGAAGGATATAATATTACCTAAGTTAACAGAAAGTGCACTATAAGCAACTTCCAAAGTTCTAGAATTGACAGAGACATCTTGCTGCCTGGACAGTTACCCAAAGTTCTTCTGCAACATTGGGATACCCATCTTCAGCCTACAGGCCCATAGTACCTTGAAGACTTTTCCATGAAGCAGGAAATTTGATGACATGTAACATTGGTAAAGTTTATCAGTTGCTTTCTTCTGGGTCCTGCAGAATGTCTGGCAGACTCTTTCATGAAGCAGGAACCATGAAATACTGTATCACCTTCTTTAGGCAAGTTCAGCAGTCATCTTTTTCTATGGGTCCTGCATGTCCAGTTCATATAGCATACCATCAAGCAAGCCAAACAAGAGCAGTTTCTTGCCCAAATGGCAAGCAAACTGCATAAGGAGACTCTTGGATGCCCATCATCCTCTTGAAATAATTGGTGCTGCCAGAAGCAGACATGTCTCACTATTGAGAAAACCCTAAGTTCTTAAAACCTTTTAAATGCCGTATTCTGTAGGTGTTTGGAGTGTTGAAGACTATCTATCTTACTAAAATATATCTCTATATATCTAAAACATGTAACATAATTAAAAGTTTGGTTATTACAGATGGCTACCTATTAATCTGTATTTTTAAATATACATAACAGTTTTAAATGAGAAGCACAAACCCAATACATTAAACAAGAGCATAAATACATATACACAGTGTAGGAAATTGACATTAAATTTGTATCAATAATTCAAAGTTCAAACCAATGCAAAGTATTTATCTCCATATCATATCCCCCTTTAAATGAAAACAAATATTTATAAACAATAATCTTGGGAGTTTGGGCATAGCTTTCTCCAAACTGCTTCCTGCTGTTTGTTAGGTGAAGTATTTTTTAGGGTTCACAGAGACCTTTCAGGGGTCTTGGTCCATCAAACCACATTGGTCTGGATGGGATCCACAGGTTCCCATCCTCTGTGGTAACAAAAGCAGAACCTCTTTTCCAAAGCAGCACATGCTTAGACCCAAATTTTGAAGTCATAACTTTATGTTGGTTTAGCTTAGAAGCCCCCAAATCAAATATCTCTTTGCAGTCAAAAAAACCAAAGAAAACAAAATAATATTCATAATTCAGACTCTCTGTGTGTATTCCATTATTATATGGCTTATTTTTCTTTACTCCTTTAATCTATGACTGTACTTTTTATATTACTTTTACTGTCTCTTTAAAGACTTTGTTTTATTTTTTAAAACAATTTCTTTTTATAACTGTCTATAATCTTTTTCTTCTCTCTCCCAAGCCTGCATACATTTATCCAACACTGTGACCCATTCAGAGGTCTTTTGTTTTTAATCTAAATCTGTCTTTATTGTGTATCTGTAACCATTTTCTGACTAGGAGAATCTTTAAAAAGAAATGCTAAGCAGGCATAGGTAGGACCAACTTCATGGCCCTTCCTGTTTGCTCTGCCCAGTCCAACATGGTGGAGGCATGTTCACCACCTCTATGAGCCATGCTCACTGCCCCAGCTCCAGGGGGACAGCATGTCTATGTCACCATTACGAAACTTACAGTATGCTGCTCACAAACCCCATTTAAGTGCTCAGTAGCTGCCCCAACATGAACCAGGAAGCCAGCTCTTAAAGGAGTCGTGCAGTTCTTGCTGCTAATGCTAAGTCAGGAAGCCTTCTCTTAAAGGAGGCTTGCCTCTGCTTGCCTCTAGCAAACAGAGCCCACTCAAGAAAATGCTGCTACCAAGAAGCCGTGTTTAACTCTGTTCTTTTGTGTCTAGAATTCCTTCCCAAGCTCTCTCAGGTTTTATGTGGATGCAGTTGGCCCACATTGGTGCACCATTTTGTAGGCAGAGACTGCTCATTTGTTTCCCAGCTGCCCAGACCCAAATAGTTACCCAGAAACTATATTAATTACAACATTGCTTTGCCTACTAGCTACATCTTAAATTAACCCATTTCTGTTGATCTGTGTATCAGCAGGAGGCTGTGGTTTACTGGTAAGAATCCAGCATCTGTATCCTTCCACAGCTGCATGGTGTCTCCTTAACTCCACCTACTCTCTTTCTATATCTCTGGATTTTCTGCCTGACTTTTCTCTGTTAAGTCATTGGCCAAACAGCTTTATTCATTAACCAATAAAAACAACACATATACAGAAGGACTTCCCATATCATATTCTCAAATTTTCTAATTTCTGCTGAATTTTAAGTTAATCTTTACTAGTTATGCCTTCATATTTTAACAGACAATTGTTTGAGCAATCACAGGTTTTAGGTTCACAAAATTGAGAAGGAAGTCCAGGAATTTTCCTGCAATCTGATTGCCTCCACACATACACAACCTCTCCTGTTCAACATCTTTCTTCAGGGTAGTACCTTTATTATATTAGCATTACATCACCACTCAAAGTCCATTGTGTACATTGGGGCTCACTCAGTATTGCGCATTCAATGTATTTAGAAAAATGTATTTGACATAGATCCACTATTATATCACCCAGACTGACGTCATTGCCCTAAAAATCTTCTGTGTCTTCTTATCAACCCATTCCTTTGCATTAACCTCTTTCTGGTGTCTTCATAATTTTTCCATTTTCAGAGCATCATTACTTTGGATAATAATGTGTGTATTCATTCCAGATTGGCTTCTCCTATTTTTCTTTTGTACATTTGTGATGCTTACAGCCTTTCATGGCTTGATAGCTCAATTATTTGTGGTGCTGACTAAAAGGACATTGTCAAAATTTACCCCAGTTTAACCATTTGCTTGTTATATCTTGATCTATTTTTGTGTTGTTATATAAAAAAGAACCTGAGACTGGGTACTTTATGAAGAAAAGAGATTTGTTTTTCTGTTGTTCTGTATGCTAGATTGGGCAACTGCATCCAAGGAAGGCCTGATGATGTAGGAGATAGCATCACATTCTCCAGAAGCAAATGCTGGGTGCAGAAGAATGGTCATGTGATGAGAAGAAGAGAACGTGAATCAAGAAAGCCAAACTTTCCAGTACTTGTGGCACATGCCTTTAATCCCAACACTCTTGGGAGGCAGAGGCAGGAGGATTTCTGTGAGTATGAGGCCAGCCTGGTCTACAGAGTGAAGGACAGGACATGACTATTGTATTTTAATGAATAAAGCTTGCCTGAAGATCAGAATGCAAAACAGTCACACTAGTCAGCCATACTGACCAGGCAGTGGTGGCACACACCTCTAATCCCAGCATCCATATTACTTAGCCATACAGGCCAGGTGGCGATGGTGCACATTTTTAATCCCAACAATAGAGAGGATGAGAAAGGAACTCACTCTCTTTCAGTGTGAAGATTTCATAGAGGTAAGAGCTCTCTAGTGACTTGGCTGCTTTGCTTTTCTGATTTTCAGGTTGAACCCCAATATCTGTTTCTGGGTTTTTATTATTCATACTAAAATTGGTGCCCAATGTTTGGGGTACAAATTCATGAAAAAGTCATTTGCCTGTGGCTTTCTTACCACTGGCACAGGCCAGAGCAGCATGTGGGGCTCCCACTGGAGTGTATGTAGGGCTTCAGCCCCACCCCCACCCAGTTAGTCTTTCTTTTCTTTTTCCCAAAGCCTCTGAGTGAGTTTGGGATTTTCTTGTTGTAGCCTCTCTGAAACAGTCTCCAGCTGCCACTCAGACTCCAGGAGCACCTGGGCTCCAAATACCACAGGACTCACCCACCCTAGACTGGCTGCTTCTGCCTTCAGTAAGCCCCACAACACCTGTGCCTTTTCCAAACAAATCCCCTGTGCATTTTTCAGACAGATCTCTCTCTCTCTCTCTCTCTCTCTCTCTCTCTCTCTCTCTCTCTCTCTCC
>NC_022009.1:82121487-82138758 GCF_000317375.1 Microtus ochrogaster
CCCCACTGTGGGTTGCAAGTTCTCCCTGACCCCCCTTCTCAAGCTGCTGACAAACTAGGTAGCAGCCTTGAAGCCTTGAACTCCAGTCAGGACTATATGGTCCTGTGCAGCAGCAATAAACCTCACATCTTCATCAACATCATCAGTAGATTTGGGAACACAGTCAGGAATTCTTAAAGGGGGAAGTAGTTAAAAGAGAGTTTTTTCCCACATTAAAAAAATGGGAAAAAACATTACAAAGGAGGGATTTGGGTCTCTGTATGATAGTATGTTAGACGGTTTGAAAATGAAATGATTAATGAGAGGATATCTAATTTAGATGGGATTTATGTAATGTCAATTGTAAACATTATCAGCTTTATCATTTTTGTCTTATCTATAAAAGCGTTGGTTAATCTGAATGCTAAGATACAGGCCTTAGAAGAACCTAATAAAGCAAATCACAGAGCTTTTCAAATCCAGACAGAAGAATTTAATGGAGAACCAATTTCAGTATTACATTATAAGAACAGAGAGGAACAGACTAAGGTTTTCAAACAACCAACCTTAATATATCCAGTAACCTTACAGGAATTGCCAAATGGCAGAGGCTCTGTTACAGTGAACTGGACTCCCGTGCCATGTTAGATTTAAGGAGATTCAAGGAAGAAGTAGTCTAATATAATATGCATTCACCCTTTGTGAAGCAGATGTTAAAATTGTGGTCAAGTCTGTAATAGAATTATCCCTAAAGGCTGGACAGAATTGGTTAATGTTGTTTTAGCACATGGTCCACAATTACAATGGAGTACCTTGTTTAGAGAAGAGGCTAAGATTATTGAACAATGGAGTAAAGCTAGAGGTAGGAAAATCTCCCAAAATCAAATTCTTGGAAAAGGAAGATATGTTACTATAAAAAGGCAAACTGTGTATGATGAGCATATATGGATTAATGCCATGTAGCAACTTTGAATGCTTGGAACAGAATTGGAGAAATAGTAAAGAAAATTGATTGATTCAGTAAAGTTATACAGGTTCCAAAGGAAGCCTTTACAGATTTCTTACAAAGATTGACATCAGCAGTAAATAGAGGGGTACCAAACTAGAAGCTAGACAATTAATAATTGAATGTCTGGCTTTTGAAAATGCCAATTCTTTATGCAAAAGGATAATGAGGTCATTAAAGGAAAAGTCAGCTCCTTTGCAGGAATGGATATGAGATACAATTAATATTTAATCTCATGACCATGATGATGCACGGATAGAAGGGGTGATTTCTAGAGTTTTAGGGAAAAATTAAAATGTCAAATGTTATAATTGTGGCAAAAAAAAGATCATCTTAAAAGTGACTGTAGTCAGGGAATTCCAGAAACAATGCTTTTTCTAGAAATAATCCATTCAGAACACCCTTCCCTTCTGGATTATGCAGGTGTAGCTAAGGCAGGCATTGGACTAATGAATGTAGGTCAAAGAGGAATGTTCAAGGTAATCCATTGCTGTCAGCCCTTGGAATTCTCACGTATTTGTTGTTAAAAGGAAATCTGGAAAATGGAAAATGGTGACAGATCTAAGAGCTGTTAAGAAGGTGACTCAGCCAATGGGCTCTCTACAGTCTGGAATTCCTCTGCCTTCTCTATTTCCTAAAGGATGGCCTCTTACATTATTGGTTTAAAAGACTGTTTCTTCATTATTCCTTTACAGGAAAAGACAAAAAAATGCGTTCACAGTGCCTACTTATAATAATTCTCAGCCTGCTTAGAGATATCAATAGAAGGTTCTCCTAGGGGGAAATGTTAAACAACCCCACCCTGTGCCAATATTTTTTAAGTCAGCCATTGGAAATGATACATAATAAATTTCCTGAATCTATAGTTTACTGCTTCATGGACAATATTTTACTATCCGATTCAAAAGTAGATACTTCAGAAAGAATTTTCAAGAAGTAAAGAAAACTTTTCCTGATTGGAGATTGCAAATTGTTCCTAAAAAATACAAAAAGGAGATTCTATTAATTATTTAGGCTATAGAATAGGTTCATAAAAAATTAGATTCAAAAGGTGCAAATTAGGAGAGATTGAGTGCAGACTCTTTGTTGTTGTTGTTTTTGTTTGTTTGTTTTAAGACAGGGTTTCTCTGAAGCCCACCTTGGAACTAGCACAAGTTGACAGGTTGACCTTGAACTCACAGAGGCACACCTGCCTTTGCCTCCAGAGTGCTGGGTTTAAAGGCCTACACCACCACCACCTGGATGATTGCAGACTCTTAATGACTTCCAAAGATTAATAGGAGACATTTCCCATCTGCAACGTACTACTAATATAGGTACTGATGACCTGATTAATTTAAACAGAACCTTAGATGGTGACAAAGACTTAAATAGTCCCAGGGAGTTATCAGCTAACGTTGAGAGAAAATTAGCTTTGACAGAAGAGAAATTACAGAAGGCACATTTAGATCATGTGTACCTGAATCTTAACTGCATTTTGGTCATATTACCCTCCAAACATTCCCCTACATGAATTTTAATGCAGAGGAAAAATATTATCTTATAATGGATCTTTTTACCACATCAAATGACTAAAAAATTTAAAATGTCTGTGGAAAAAGTCTTTGAGTTAATTCTAAAAGTAAAATAGAAACTTTTTTTATCAATTAGCAGGAATAAACCCAGAAGAAATTATAGTGTCTTTTAATAATGATAAAATTGACAAATTATGGGAAGAAAGTTAACCCTGACAAAAATCTTGCAGTAAGTTTTTTGGAAGAGATTAATAACAACTATGCTAAAAGAAAAAGAATTCAACTTATAAAGAGAACTAACTTCTCCTTCCTTGTATTGTACAGGACACTGTACAATGCTCCGACATTCTATACTGATGCGAACAATCAGGAAAAGTAGATTAAAAATCAGAAAATTTAAGTAAAGTGGATCAAAGCTCTTATGATTCTGTCCAAAAGTTAGAACTATATGCTATTCTCATGGTACTAAGTAATTTTAAGGAATCTCTCAACATAGTTACCAAATTCCAATATGCCAAAAGAGTTGTTTTCCATGTTGGAACTACTGAATTTATAGCAAATAATACAGAATTGACTTTACTATTTATTCAGTTACAAGATAAATCATGGATAGGAATCATTCCATATATATATATAACACACATCACATCCCATACAGGTCTGCCAGGTCCTCTAGCATAAGGTTATGTAGAAATTGATTGATTGTTGATTAGAAATGTGCTGAAGGCCTCAGAATTTCATCAGGTCAATAGCAAAGGTTTAAAAAAAGGTTTTTCCATCGTGCTGCAACAAGCCAAGGAGATTATAAGGAAATGTCCTACTTGTTCTTTATACAACAAACACCACTAGCTGCAGGAAGTAGCCCAAAGAGTACTCAAAGAGATGAAATCTTGCAGATGGATGTGTTCCATTCTGTAGAATTTGGAAAATTAAAATATGTGGACCATGCCATTGATACCTATTAGGTTTTCAATGGCAACTGCTTTGAAGTCAGAAAAGAAAAGGCTGATCCAGTAATCATACATTTGCTAGGAGTTATGGCCATCATGGGTATACCTGCACAAATAAAGACAGACAATGCTCCAGCATGTCTCTAAGAAAGTGAAATAGTTTTTTGTTTATTATAATATAAAGCATATTACAGGTGTACCACACAATCCTACAGGGCAAACAGTTATTGAAAGATCAAATTGAACTCTAAAGGATGTGTTAAATAAACATAAAGGGATGATAAATACCTGCACAAATTGATTGCATAATGCAATAGTGCAATAACACATTGTGCAATATTAACTCTTGAATTTTCTAAATGCTAGTGAGAAAGGAACAACAGCTGCAGAGAGACACTGGAAGAAGAAAAACATCTTGTAGAGATTGACTTTGGGCTACAAACTGCTCAGAACAATTTTGAGGTGACTGGCTGCAATGATCCAGTCTAACACACTACTCTACCCAGAACTCAAGCCCTGCACTTTCCCATTACACAGAGAACGGACAACAAATGATCCAATTACCTCTCCCAGGACTTGACAATTAACTCAATTTTTTCTTTTCAGGATCCCTAAAGATACTGTTTCTGTAATTATTCACATTTTTTGGAAGTCACTTGCTTGCACTTCATGCTTACTCAGTAATATTATTTCCTTCTTGGGTCTCTGAGGAAGTTGAAGAATAGATAGTTACAGTTTTTTCTTGTTTACCGGACACAGAAAGCAAGTAATGATAGAAAATAAATTATGTACAAGACTTTGGGCTTACCAAGATAGAATAGATATGGAGTATTTTCTCTGGATTTGCCAACTGCAAATGGACTAGACAGTGTTGATGTATTTGTTGCCTTATATATTGTATCTAGTCATTGTACTCCCTGTATATAGTTTTTTATATTAGTTATAGCCTTCTTTTTATTTTAGACAAAAATGGGAAATGTAGTGATATTTTGTTTGTATTTTAATAAATAAAACTTGCCTGAAGATGAGAGAGTAAAACATCCCCACTGGTCACCCTTACAGACCAGGCGGTGGTGACACACACCTATAATCCCAGTAGCCACACTAGTTTGCTATAGAAACCAGGCAGTAGTGGTGCACACCTTTAATCCCAGCACTAGAGAGTAATATACAATGGAAGCAGACAGCTCAGTTTCAGTCACATTCTAAAACTCCTAGAGGCAGGATCATCATTTCAGACTAAAGTAAAGGTAAGAGCCAGTGGCTGGCTCTTTTGCTTTTCTGACTTTCAGGTTGAACCCCAATATCTGTCTCTGTATTTTTATTAATTGTACCATAGGTATGTATGCATATATGTTCATTCTACAAGTTTTTTTTTCCTCTAGAGAACTCTGATGACTTTAAGTCTACATACCTGTGACCACTTCCTTTCTTCTGTGTTGAGGAAGTCTAAATAAAAATAATTTTCTGTATTTTTTGTAAACAGTTTTTAACTTTCTTTTTATTCTTTGTGTCTTTCATATTATGCATCTCATTCCCACTCATTCTGCCCCTTTGTATCAGCCCTCTGCTCTTTCCACCTCCCCCTAAAATAAAATAAAATAAAATTTAAGAGACAAAAAGAAAAAATAGGGAAAAATATCATCATGGAAAAAAAAAGAATCACTTGGCCAAAACATCAATGAGTTGAGTAGAAATAATTTTTCATAAAACAGATGAGAAACATCTTGCCAGTTTTTTTCTCTTGTTCTCTTTTTAGACCAGGTGCACTGGTCAAAGCATGACCTTACCCTCTTTGGTGAATTCAAATTAAGAGGGCCTCAAGGGACCTCACTGTGTACCTCTGTTCTTTCCCCAAACATTACAGGAGGAGGTGCATAGATATCGTTGTTCATTCATGAGGTTCTCTTAACTTTCTTCTAAAACATTCCTATCACTGTGTTAAGTCTGAAATTTATGCAGTGGTGAGGCCATGCCGGAAGACCACCTTGGTCTCCAGATCATTGTACCTTCACTGGTGAAGAGACCCAAGCACATTCCACTGTGGTGACCACCAGCCCTCTAGGCAGAGATTCTGGCCTTATCATTTATGCACTGGTTCAAGAGTGTGGAACCACGTGCAATGTAGCAGAAACCGAACACTGTGCAACTTAACTGCTTTCTTTCTCTGTTTTTGCCTTTAGAAAACATGAAACTAATGAAGCCCTTGACTGCACATGTCCAGTGACACCTAAAGTCACCAAGAAGAGCTTTGCTCTGCTTCCTTAGACAAGTGTTCACATTGTTTGATTGCTAGTGGTTCATTTTTGTACTTCAGTTTAAGGTTTGAGCCTGGATAGTCCTTTAGCTGACTGAGGCTGCCTTGTCTGTGTGTCACCCTTGACCCTATTTCCTGCCTATTACAGTTTTGCTAGGGGCATGTTGCGATAGGCTGTTGTAATAGGAGGTTTCTCTCCTGCCCAATTTTTGAATAACTGCTCTGAGGCTTAATTACAAACTGTTTGTCCTGTTAGCTAAGGCTTATTATTAACTAGCTATTACAACTTAAATTAACCTATTTGTATTATTCTATATTTTACCACAAGGCTTGTGGCTTGTTATCTCACATCTTGCTGCTCCAGTGGTTGCTGACTTCTGCCAGATTCCTTCATTCTCTTTCTATCTCTGTTTAGATTTCCTGCCTAGCTATGTTCTGTCCTGCCATAGGCCAAAGTAGCTTCTTTTTTAACCAATGGTACTAAAACATATTCACAGCATACAGAGGGGCATTTCACATGAGGCTGTCAGTGCCCTTTGCTTTTATTTCTTCTCTCTATAAGGAAGTACTTGATATCCTAACTGCTGAGTTTTGAAGTACAGTTTTCGACAATTGTAAAAGCAGAAACATAGCAAACTCCATAAGTTTTCAATTAAAAATATCAGCTCCCACTTCCTACTTTAGAGTCTAGCCTACTAAATGAATAAAACTGGAATTAATGATATTGAGTGAAGTAACCCAGACCCATAGAAGAAAACATTAAATGTCCTCACTCATCATAGGCTCCTACCTCCATATCTTTAGATGTAAGTACATATTTAGAGACAAGCTGAAGATCAGAAAAGCAAAGCTGCCAGTCACTGGCTATTACTTCTCCCTCAGACAGAAGTGGCAATCCTGTCTCCACAAATCCTCAGAATGAGGCTGAGATGAAACCTGTCTGATCCCATTTTATATTCCTCTCTAGTGCTGGGATTAAAGTCATACACCACTACTGCCAGATCCCTATGGCTAATTAATATGGCTACTGAGATTAAAGGTGTGTGCCACCACTGTCGGGTCTGTATGGCTAACCAGTGTGGCTGTTTTATTCTCTGATCTTCAGGCAAGCTTTATTTATTGAAATACAAATGAAATATCACTACATACATATTCTGGAATAGCTGCAGAATATGAAGCTATTGAAACAGGTAAAAATAAGACGGGACCATTGCCACGGTAAGAAGTGGGTAAGCGGTGGTGCGGAGGGTGACAGGGTACAAACAATCTGATCAAGAAAGTGAGAAGGAGACACTCTAATTAGATTGGGATGAGGTCAATAAGTACAGGAGGAGAGAAAAGGATGACATAGCAGTAGGGATGTCTGGAAAGTCATTAGAAATCATACTATTAACTATTTACAAAATATCCTATATTATACATAAGTCTACATATAAATATGTGTATATAGTTTATTTTTTGACAGTAACAATGGATGGTTTAATTACTTCTTTAATTTAAATGTACAATATCTGCAATTTAAATTTATTATTGATTTTATTGAGTTATACATTTTTCTCTACTCCCCTCCCTTTCTTTCCCCTCCCCTTCAACCCTCTCCCATGGTCCCCATGCTCCCAATTTACTCAGGAGATCTTGTCTTCTTCTACTTCCCATGTATATGAGACCCATTTATGTCTCTCTTAGGGTCCTCATTGTTGTCTAGGTTATGCACATATAGTTTAAATGGGAAAAAAATTGTTTGGAATGACAGTGTTCTATGCAAGAGACAAAGATAACCTAACAAAAACTCTAACAACAGGCACGAGGAATCCTTGCTTCAGTTGTGGATCTGGGTTGTCCAAGAGATGCCTCAAACATTATAGGCTATTGTTATTGTCATTATTTACCCCAAAGAATTAGAATATAAGTCCCTATTGCTGAAGACACCATACACTTCAAATATAGGGCTCAGAATCATCTGAGCTAGAACTGACTTCAGTGCTCCCTGAGAACTAGCTTTTATGGGACCAGAAGCTTCCAAATGAGGAAGCAGCCAACAGTCTGACCCAGATTTGATGCCCATGAAAAACAGCAGTGACCAGCATGGTACCTTAACCTTAAGGGTACAGTAGTAGCATGCATACATTGGGAATAACCAACAGTTCTCTATTATAGACTTAAGACCTCCTCAACAAAAAGGAAGTCATGTCCGATCATGAAAACCTAGCCAAATACCCAGGGCTAGTAAAGAACCAGAGGATCCGGTTGTAGACTGTGTCTCCCAGTAATGTCAGAATCTACACCCATGAAGTCTCATTGGCATAGCTGTTCAGTCACCTGAACAAGAATGACACCAATACACATGATAACATGAAAGGAGGAAACCACATAGGGTCCTAACCCTAGACAAAGAACTACAGTCAACTTAAAAATGCTGATGTCTTAGTGAGGGATTTTATTAACATGAAAAGACACCATGACCTGGCAACTCTTATAGAAGAAAACATTTTGTTGCATTGGCTCATGTACAGTTCAGAGGTGTAGTCCATTATCATCATGGCATGCAGACAGACGTGGTACTAGAGAAGGACCTGAGAGTTTTTACATCTTGACTCACAGAACACAGAAAGCTGTCTGTCTCATTGGGCATGACTTGAGCACACATGAGACCCCAAAGCCCACCTTCACAGTGACATACTTTCTACAAGACCACACCTACTTCTTCAAGGCCACACCTCCCATTAATGCCACTCTCATTTCCTTTCAAACCACCACAGCTGTGATTGGGAAAACCAGTCTTCTCCAGGGAAGAACACACCAATTGGTTATCCAACACCAAATAGGCAGCCCTTGAAACCTATACATATTTAACAATATAAGGACTGAGCAAGTTATACTTTGCAATATATGCATAACAGCAATCAGTGGAAAAAGAGGCCAGGAAGAGAGCAAAGAGGAGTATTTGGGAGGTTTCAGAGGGAGGAAAGGGAAAGGAGAAGTGATGTAATTATATTGCAACCTCAGGGGAAAAATCAAACAACTTTATAAACTGATGAATTGACTTAGGACTATCATCAGGAATTTATATATGGTTACTGTACAAGACCTGCAAAAGATTAAGCCAGTTAATAATTCTAGCATGAAAGGAGAAGAGCGTTCATGAGGCCCCACCCCTAGCTGATGAGCTATTAGCAACTGATGGCTGCCAGGGAAGAGAGAATCACTTTCCTATGGGGCTGTGCCCACTGGTAGGTCCCCAATGCCCCAGTGCATAATGGCACCACTAATTGGAATCAGTGATTTAAAAACAATAAGTAAGCAAAACCAAAAAAAAATCAGCCATCAAATGGCTTTTTAGTACAAAATAAATATAACAAGACCACTGGTTAAATGATACTTCTGACAATAGTGTGGAAGACAAATGAAAGGAAGCCATACTAGCAGAAATGATAGAGATGGAGAACAAGACCCAAATGGAGATGATGACAGTGAAACGTGAAGAGAAAGGGTCCTCTGAGTGTATATTTAGACAATAGAATCAACAGCATTGGCTGAGTAAGAGAGGCAAGGAGCAGAAGACAGCACCTAGGAGGAATCTGGCCTGTTACTGGGTCAGGGAGGTTCTCATTAGTTACCACTTGGTGGACACATGGAGTGGGAACGAGAATTGGCTCTCCAGGTAGACAGACAAGTTTCTTGTTACGCCTCATGCACCTACCTGAGAGATCAAACAGTGTGACTTAGAGGCCTGCTATTAATATTTGCCCTAGAAAAAAAGGAAGAATTTGTTTACAAGTCAACTCCTCGGAGCCCCAGGGAGAAAAGAAGTCCTAGAATTTGAAAGGAGAAATAAACATGGCATGGCTATCAGATGGAAAAAGGTTCTTGCAGTTAAATTTTGGATCAAAGAAAAGAGTTTCCATGAAATGCATCTCTATATCTATCCGGGGCAAGTTCCCCAACATTAGCACAAAACTGATAAAGACAACACCATGTAGAAAATGTAGCCAAGTAAAGATTCTGACTTCTTTTGTCATTGTGTGCTACAGTTAGAGCATGACTAGGTAGATTTAGTCTACTGATACTCATGAGTGAAAGGGGAAAGGACCAAGATGGTGGGAGCCACTTGTGTTCCATTAGTCAACACGGAACCAGAGAAGCCCCCCAAAGATGTCCAAACAGCAAGAGTAGACCCAGGAAGGAGCCATGTCAGTACAGACTAGTGTTGTGAAGGAAGTGAAAAGCTAAGTAGAGATGAGGATTTTGCAGCATCAGAGGTCACTGGTCACTTTGCAGAAAACCCTTCACTAGACTTATGGGGCCCAAGCCTTACCAATGAATGAGCAAAAAAGAGGTGCAAAGTACTTATATCCCTCCTGAGAGTTTGACAACGAAGTAAGGAAACCAGTGGTCTGAAGGATGACTGTGTAAGTCATAGATAGAGCGGGTCTTTAACTTGATAGAAGAGAGGGAGTTTGAAGTACTGCTGAAAATAATCCAATCTAACATAGAACACTGGAAAGAGAAGAAACTAAGACAGAGACACAGGAACATCAGAAACCCCAGCAGCGGCATCTAAGACAGATTGTCAGCTCTGCCACTGGCAAAAACTCCCCAGGAAACAACAGAATAGAAAACGGTCTCTTGTGTTTGGCAATGAAACCATTGAGAAGTTGCTGTGGGAACTCCTTCAGCCAATAGCCTTTAAGATACCAGCTCACTTGGGCATGGTCTCTTGTACTATAAATGTAGACAAAAAGCTTGAGCTTTTCTCTCTCTCTCTCTCTCTCTCTCTCTCTCTCTCTCTTTCTCTCTCCACTGCTGGATTCAGTTCCTGTTCTCTGCTCATGCAGAGGACTGTGATCTGTGAGTCTACCCCTAAATAAAGAACCCTTTATTATATTCTATTCTGAGCTAGTGTGGGACAACTTTATAGCATTCATCTACAATAAGTTTTTGTCTGTTTATATGGTTAGTTGGTTTATTTTATTCATTTTTAAGAGAGTGTTTTTTTAAACTTACTGTTAGAGACTTAAGCCAGAACCTAGAAACCAAGAACCAAAGGGTTATGGGGAACTGAAAACTGAAGTCTGCGACCATACTCTCCAAACACATGGTTAAGAATGGAAGAAGATAACAGATTCTTTAGACCAAGTCTGTGGTAGGCCACCATCTCCTCCTTGGAACTGGTGGTCAAGAGAGGTGAGATTTATAAACAGAACTGTCAATCAAGGTGGAACAGCTAAAGTAAAACATAATTTTCTTTTTTTCCCCCTCTGGCTTTTGTTGTTGTTGTTGCTGTTCTTTGAGACTGGGCCTTACTAAGTAGCCATGGCTACCTTGGTGCTTGCAATGTATACGAAGTTGGCCATGAACTCAGAGATCTGCCCACTTCTGCCTCCTGAGTGCTGCAATTAACGACTTGCACTACAATGTCCAGCAATTTGCTTTCCCCTGATGGAAACTCTTCCCCAGTAAAGGTTGAAAGTATGCATAGACCAGTGACAGACAGAGTGACAAGACCGTAGGACGGAGATCCTCATTAGATTTTGCAGCAGTGAAGCATTCCTTTGAAGAAGAATTGTTCTCCTTAGTAACTGGCCAACAAAACAATGTCCAGGGACACTGTATCTGTTGGATTGCCTTTCACAGATTCTATCTTCCCATCTCTGGTGCTTAGTGCTCATTGGAAGCTGGACAGAACCTAGAATCACCTGGGAGGCAGGCCTCTGGGCATGCCTGCAGGGCTCATCTTGATTCCATTAATTGAGGTGAAAAGACCCAGCCCCTGTGTGTGGTACAGCCCCAGAACGGGATTCTGAACATCACTCGTGGAGAGACAGAGCTGGGCTACATGGACTCCTTGCTCATTTCTGACTGTATATAGTGACCCAGCTGCAGCTGCCTTGACTTCCCTACCATAACAGACTGTACCTTGAACTGTGAGCTAAAAAAAAAAAACACACAATCCTTTCTCCCTCAACTTGTTTCTTGTGAAATATATTATCACAGCAGCAGGGAAGGAAACTTAGAACCAAGATGTCAAAAAGAGAAGGAAAGCAAAAGAGCAGAAGGGTTCTACAAGCCAAATTATCCTCCTCCTGCTGCCCTTACTCCTCTTCTTCCTTCTCTTCTCTTTCCTCTCCTTTCTACCCTTCCCCTCCTCCCCCTCCTTTCCTTCTTCCTACCTATTCCTCCTTCTCACTGCAGAACTAGTAATTGATTGAACGCAGGGCCTCATGCATACCACACACTCCCTAGCCTTACAAACTAAATTCCTTACACTGTCATGACCTCAGAGCATTAGGTAGTCAGCCAGCATATGTTTAAAAAAACAAGTAAGTTAAAAGTCATTAGTCACCTAACTTATCTGTGTGTGTGTGTGTGTGTGTGTGTGTGTGTGTGTGTGTGTGTGCAGTTTATAGTCACTGCTCAAATCAATTTACTCATTGTGTAAGCATGAGTACTTAGAATTATGAACTCAGAACTAACCAGGAATTTTGAAAGTCAGGTATAACCCCGGGCTACAGCATTTATTAGTCACAACCTCCGGAAGTGTTGATTCAGCTGAACAGGAAGTGGTAGGATTCACTATGACTTAATAGTCACCATGGGGGAAGGGTATAGACTGGGTAAAGGTAAAAAATGATGAGGAAACATTTAAAAGAATACACCTCTTTCTGTAGTTAGGAAAGTAACACTTACATTTCTTATGCTATGTGATGAGTTATGGTGTGTACAGCCATGAGAGCCAAAGTTACATTTTAAGTTTTAGTTACTATGCCTAAGAGATCCATGAAACAGAAATGCCTCTGATCTGCAAGGCCCTTGCTCAAGGACAGATGGTTCCTGAAATGTTAGAGGCTGTTGTTTATGGAGGTAACAAGCCATGGTGTTTTTCACTCCTCTAAACAAGTTTGTTTGACCCATCTCTATCAATGTGCCTGCTCACATATGGATGGGAGGTCTACAGGCTGCAGGTACTTCAGGATGTATGCTTGCCCCGATTAAACCTGATAGGAAATGCAATGAACCACCTAAAACTGTGATTATGTGCCATTTACCAAGAACCTGGCTATGGATCTGGCCAGAGCCAATCCACCTGGCCAGTATTTAATTAAAGCTTGTTTCAAATTTGACTTTTAATTGTGGTAGTGTTCTTATTCTCAATCAGTGGGAATAACACAGCATTCTGCTAATAACACCTGAACAGAGCAAGGGCATGGAAATAATTACCATATGGCTGTTTGCAAGTGGGGAATACAGTGCACATTTAAAGTTTTAACATGCACATCAGTCTATGAGAGATGAAGAACACAGTTCCGCTGAGGAAATGCTTGTCTATCTGGGGATATCATGCCTTTTGGAACATTTGGAGTTCTTACTAATTTTTGAAAATCACATATAAGCAAAAGGCAAACTTACAAAAATTAGGTCTAAGACTCTCTAGCGATATGGATTGACTTAGTATTTCTGAGAGAATGCCTTTTGCAAAGATGAAGAGGAGGAGGAAAAAATGATGAAAGGAAAAAGAGGAAGAGCAACAGGAATGGGAGAGAACTGGGAAAGGGAAGTATAAAAGGAGTAAAATGGTTAAAATGCATTATATATCAGTATAAAATATGATAGAACCCACTATTATATACAATGGATATTTACTAGTAAAAGAAGCTCAAAATAAAATAAAAGGGAGAGCTTCTGTTTCTCCCCTCTCACCCATTCCATGGCTTAAAACAATACCTCACCTTGCTGTCTGTACCATCAGGAGGTTCACCAATGCATAACATCTATTAAAAGAATTCTCCTGTGTTGTCTTTGGAATTTAATTCCACACTGTTAGCACCTCTCTACTTTGATACTGTGTCAGACAGTGTTAATAGGAGTTTACTACACAACAATTGGACTCATATTTCTTCTCCAAATGGCACTTCAATGATTGTTTAATGAAACATCAAGGAATTATAAATGTCCATTCAAGTCACCTTAAATAGCACTCAAGTTTGTGCAAGGAGATAACAGCCAGAATGTAGGGACACCTTTGATGGAGGAAGGTCATTGGTTAAAAAAATAAAGAAACTGCTTGGCCCTCCCTCATAGGTTAGAACATGGGTGGGAGGAGTTGACAGTGCAGAATGCTGGGAGAAAGAGGAAGTGAGCTCAGAGGCCATGCTCCCCTCTCCCGGGCAGACGCAATGAAGCAAGCCACCAGGTCAGACATGCTGAATCTTTCCCGGTAAGACTGGTGCTACTCAGATTATTAGAGATGGGTTGATCAGGATATGAGAATTAGCCTGTAAGGGCTAGGGTTAATGGGCCATGCAGTGTTTAAAAGAATACAGTTTGTGTGTTGTTATTTCTGGTGTAAAGCCAGCCGTGCGGGAGCCGGGTGGGACGAAAAGCAGACTGGCAGCTCCCACAACACACCTTCCTGGCTGCTAGCAAGTGGCATCATATCAACTGAAAAGTGTATTCTTAGCTCAAACATGAATATATATATATATTATCAACATGCATTTTTAAATCTGAGTGAAAAGAAGGCGAAAGATCTGGAATGAGAACAAAAAAAAGGCAATCCAGAAATCCAGACAAGAACTAAAACACCAGCAGTGGGGAAGGGTATCGGGGGTGGATTCACAACATATTTGGAAGTCAGTATCAGCAAGCTCTAGCTGTGATGGGAAGTTGACAATTGGGACAACAGATGGGCAGAGGACAGCACCAAAGTTCCTGAGTCTGAACAGGAAAACAAATTATTAAAAGAATTGTGTAGTTTTGAATAAACAGAATGTGAGATTCCATTTGATACACTGATACACATGTAAAGCACCCATGTAGACAGAAAAGTCTAAGCTTGAAAGAGTTGCTTCTTCTGAGGATGTGGAATTAGATGGCTCCATCTATGGTTCTGGATAATATTGCTCACTGACAACCCACTGGGTTGAAAACAAAAACAAAATCTAGGCAAGTCCACATTAAGACACACTTGCCAGGACCTCCGTGAGCCCACAGCAAGGAAGCCATGAGAAGGGGACACTGAAGAAGAAAGAATGGGCAGCAGGGTAAACAGCTGCTAAGAAGTGAAAATTCTAAACATCTAGACCAGGTTTAAAAAAGAATGTATCATACAACTTAAACTAAAATCCTCCAGTGATCGTGACAGAACTGGTTTCAGTTATGCATTATTGCGAAAGATGTTTGAAAATGTTTAAGATGAGAGCCTGGGGAAATGTGTCAGTGGTTGGGCTTCACTTCTGGTCCTCAGAACCCAACTAAAATCTAGGTGAAGCAGTGTGTATCTGTAACTCTAGGGCTGCAGGGAAAAAAAATAAACTCACTGGTCAGTCATTCCAGCTGAAGCAGAGAGCCCCAGACCAGCAACAGATCCTACCTCAAAATAATAAGAAGTACAACAATAAGGTGGTGTGTGACAGAGGACACCAGATGCTGACCTTTGGCCTCCACGTGTGTACAAGAGCAAGCACACCAGCACTCCTGTTGGTATAGGTATGTTTCTCAAATTTGCAACATTCCCTTCAAATTAAAACATTTCCTCCTGCAGCCCCAGGTGGTAAACCAAAGGTCAGGGAGAACAGAAGCTGGGAGGATTCATGAAGGTTGCTACCCCAGAGTGTGAAAGGGAAGAGACAGTTGCTGAGAGTGAAGACAGACACTCAAAGTGGTGCAAAGAATGAACTAGCTGTTCAGAGTGTGCAGCAGCCTGCAAGCTGCTTGGAGAGCTCCGGGGTTGCAGTTTGGGGGAATCCTCACCCTTGCTGGAGTACACTTGCTGCAGCTGCAGCTGCAGCTGCTTTTGAGTTATTACTACTCCAGGAGCTCAGTACCCCCACCTGGGCAAGCAGTTGGATAGGTCTGGTAGGCGTGCACAAGCAGGAGAGCATGGCAGGTTTCCACCACCATGCACAGAGATATTCTAGGCTGTGCAGTGCACTGCATGGCAGATTTAGCTTTTACTCAGATAAAAATGGTTTATGTGCTGCATGCTCCTTCCCAGAGTTAAACTGGTAAGCATGGCTCCTACCTGGTGGTCCCAGAGCTGATGGTGACGTTACTGCCACCATATTAAGAGGCTAAGAGAAGTGGAGGCAGCATCCAGGGCCACCACAACCAGGCTGTTTACCATTTTTAAAGTGCTCCTTGTCTGAAAATTATTATAGATACACAATAAAGACAGAGTCAGACAATAATAAACCTCTAAACAGGTCATAGCATGTATAAAAAAAACATATATAGGCTTAAAAGAGAAAAAAGAATATAGACAGTTAAAAAATAAATAGTTTTAAAAAGTAAAACAGACTTAAAGAGATAGTAAAAGTAATATAAAAGAGTACTAGCAGTTATAGATTAAAGGAGTACAAAAAAATAAGCCATAATTGAATATTCACAGAGAGTCTGGATTATGTATATTATTGTGTTTTCTTTAATTTTGTTGAGTATAGAGAGATATTTGATTCTGGGGACTGCTAAGCTAAACTAGCATATATATTTTAAAGGTATCTTGACTTCAAAATTTGGATCCAAAGATGTGTTGCTTTGGAAAAGAGGTTATTCTTTTGTTTCCATAGATGATGAGAACCTGTGGATTCCTTCCAGACTAATGTGGTTTGATAGACCAAGACCCCCTCAAAGATCTCTGTGAAACCCTCAAAATACTTCACCCAACAAAAAAACAGGAAGCAGTTTGGAGAGAACTACACCCATATTCCCAAATATTGTTTATAAATGTTTGTTTTCACTTAAAGGGGGATACGATACAGAGATGAGTACTTTGTATTGGTATGGATCTTGGTCTATTGATACAATTTAAGATCTATTTTGTTATATGTATTTTGGCTCTTGTTTAAGATATTGTGTTTGTGAAGCTCATTTAAAAATGTAATGTATAGGTAAAAATACAGATTAACAGATAATCATTTATAATAAATTTGTAGTCATGTAAGGTTCTCTAGATGTACAGAGATATAGTTCAGATGAATAGGTATTCTTCAAATCTTTCAAAGACATACAGAATATGGCATTTAAAATGTTTTAAGAAATTAGACTTTTCTCAACAGTGAGACATGTCTGCTTCCAACAGCACCAATTACTTCAAAGAAGTTGATGGACATTGAAGAAATTCATTAGGAAATTTGCCTTCAATACGTTAAGGCTAGTCATTTGGGCAAGAAACTGCCCTTGTGTGAATTGATTGATGGTATGCTGTATAAACTGCACATGCAGGACCCACAGAAATATGACTGCTAAAGTTGCCTACAGAAGGTGAGACAGTCTTTCAGGGTTCCTGCTTCACCAAAGAGTCTCCCAGACATTCTGAAAGATACAGAAGAAAGTGACTAACAAACTGTCAATAGGGGGAACTGTCTTTGAAATTTTCTGCTTCATGAAGAAGTCTGCCAGATACTATGGGCCCATAGTCTGAAGATGAGTGCCCCAATGTTACAAAAGAACTTTGGGTTCCAGACAGCAAGATGTCTCTGTCAATTCTAGAGTTTTGGAAATTGCTTACAAGACACTTTCTGTTTACTTGGGTAATATTATATCCCTCTGGAGTCTTAGATGGAGTTG
>NC_022009.1:82138978-82143170 GCF_000317375.1 Microtus ochrogaster
GAGTTGAAAAAAAGTTACAATTAGAAAAGATAGATTAGATATAAAACTTCAGACTCACAAAGATAAAATAGATGATAGAGTATTTTCCTTAGTTTTCCAAATGTAAATGGACTAAATATTTTAACTATAATTCTTACCTGATAACTGTTTTGTTGTATGCAATCTTGCTATGTTAAAGTTAAAAACCTTCCTTTTTAATTAAACAGAAAAGGGTGGTGATGTTGGATTACCCTCTGTATGCTGTGAATATATTTTATTGCCATTGGTTAATGAAGAAGCTGCTTTCAGTCAATGACTTAACTGTTGCAGGGGAAGGAGCCACTTGTTCGTCCTAGCTACCTGGCTAGCTTAGCCCCAAAATAACCACACAGAAACTGTATTAATTAAATCACTGCTTGACCCATTAGCTCTAGCTTCTTATTGGCTAACTCTTACATCTTAATTTAACCCATTTCTATTCATCTGTGTACCACCATGAGGTCATGACCTACCAGCAAAGTTCTAGCATGTCTATCTCTGGTGGCAGATCCATGACTTCTCCCTGACTCTGCCTTCTTCCTCCCAGCATTCCATTTAGTTTTCTCTACCTATCTCTGTTCCCCTACAGCTCTGCTATTGGCCCAAACCAGTTCCTTTATTACAATGAAAGCAACACATAGACAGAAGGGCCTCCTACACCACTTAACAGAGTAAAGCCAGGGAGAAAATCTGAACAGATGTAGAGAGTAGGCGGAGTCAACAAGATGCTATGTAGTTGCTGTAGGAAGAGATGCCCTAAAGCCTTACTAGTAAACCACAAGCCTTGTAGTAAGATACAGAATAATAGGAATAGGTTAATTTGAGATGTAAGATTTAGTTAATAAGAATCCTGAGTTAATAGGCCAAGCAGTGTTTTAATTATATAGTTTCTGTGTGATTATTTCAGGTCTGGGTGGCTGGGAACAAGCAAGTAGCCTCGGGCTATAGCACCCCATCACCCACACTCCAGTAGCCACAGCCTAGTTCAACTTGTTTACCAGAATGGATGGTGATGTAGTCACTACTTTGATCTGGTACAGGTTCCCTTTCTGGAGTTGGTAGAAGTATGTGTCACATCTACCCAGGAAAAGTCTATCACACACACACACACACACACACACACACACACACACCATATACACATACACATATAATATACGCACAACATACACACATACAACACATACTACGCACACATGCACACAAACCAATAAAAAAAATTTAAAAACCAATAAAAGGATTGGTATTGACTCAAGACCCTGAGACCAAGCTCTCAGCACAAAGGATATTTGTTTTTCCCAGAGGGACAATGGCCAGGGAATAAGAGACAAAGACAGGAGGTAGAGGATGAGGGAGAAGGGGAAAATGAAGCAAGGGATATCTGCTCTAGAGAGTAGATGAAGACAAAGGACCATGTTAGGATGGGGTGTTTAATTTTAATTGGGCATGTTAATTAGGTGAGCCAAAGTGGGCTTCTGATTGCTGGACTTCAATACTTTGATAGCTGGACCTTGGTGGTGAGCCTCAGAAGGAGGAAATGTCCAAATAAGGGAATAGACTAATGGCTAGTCTTAATGGCTAGTTTTAGGAATGTAATCTATCAGTTTAGCAAGGCAGAGTAGTGTTTGCCATGCTCAGGCTGGCTAGAGTCCCTTCAGTCAATGAGAAGGACAGCCACTGATTTCAGGGACTTTAACCTTATCTTAAAAATTAAGTAACTTCTAAGAACCTGAGTGTGCCTATAAGGCAGGAAGGAGTCACTTAACTTAGTGGGCTTCTTGTGGGTGTAACTTAGCTTTCACCACTAGCAGAACCCAGAAGTGTTGACCCCACTTTGTACCTGAAATCTCTCCAGGTGCAGGTATCAGAGGGTCGGGCTGCTCAGTTACTCACCTCCCTCATCACTTCCAGCTTCCTCTTTCAAACTGGAAACAGACTCATTGCTATCATTGCTATGAATCTGTGTCACGGAACCAAATGTTACTATTATGGTGCCAGTGGGAACCTGGAGGGTGAGGGCTGCAGGCAGAAACCAAATACCCCTGCAGACAGAGATTGAGTGTGGAGTTAATTGAAAAGAGGGTAAAGAGAAAGAGATGGTGGGGAGACAGAGGGGGGAGGGGGAGGGAGAGAGAGAGGCAAAGGCCTGCTTGCCTCTTCAGAAGAACAGCGGAAAAGAACAGGAATAGGCAGACTTTGTCTCTTAAAGGGACAGGGTGCTGTCTGCCATGATGCAGGGCACAGGGTATGATGCACTGTGCCAGGTTCCCGGGGCACAGCCAAGGTGTGCCTCGATGCTAACACTCATGAGCTGATACCTTTCATATGTGAGCTTTACTAATGGTAAAACAGGAATGAAGAACTCAGTGTGAGCTTCATATTGGCTGGATTTTTTTGTCTCATTTGTTTATTTGTTTGACACAAACTATTGGTATGGGAACCCCAATTTAGAAAATGCTTCTCTCAGATTGGCCTGCAGGTAAATCTGTGGGGCATTTTCTTGATTAATAATTGATATGGGAAGCCAAGCCCACTGTGGGTGGTGCCACCCCTGGGCAGGTGACCCAGGGTTTTATGAGAACTCAGACTGAATAAGCCATGAAGCACTCCTCTATCCTCTGCTTCACTTCTACATCTAGGTTCCTACCTTGAGTTCCTGCCCTGGCTTCCCTTCACGATAGACTATAAGCTGTAAGATGAAAGAAACCCTTTCTTCTCCAAGTTGTTTGGTAATAGTGTTTATCAGAGATATAGAAAATAAATTAAGACAGGCTTCCAATCAAAATATCATCCCCTGTAACTGAACTCACACACCCAGCGGTGTAGTTACAACATCGGTGTCTTGTTTTGCTGATATAGAATTCCCCTCTGTATGCTATTAATATGTTTATTACCATTGGTTAGTAAAGAAGCTACTTTGGCCTATGGCAGGACAGAATAGATCCAGTTGGGAAATCCAATCAGAGATAGAGGAGGAAAGAAGGTGGAGTCAGGCAGATGCCATGTAGCTGCCGAAGAAGAAAGATTCCAGAACCTTACCTGTAAACCACAGCCTTGGGGTGATATACAGATTTATAGAAATGGGTTACTTTAAGATGTAAGAGCTATGTAGAAATGTGTCTGAGCTAATAGGCCAAACACTATTGTAATTGATATAGTTTTATTTGATTATTTGTGTCTAGGTTGCCAGGAAACAAAGCACAGTCTCTGTTTACCATTTGCCTTCTACTGTTGTGATAAAATACCATGACAAAAATAAAATTTAAAAGAAAAATTAATGATCCCCTTCTTATCATTCAATCAAGAAGCAGACTTCACTGTCTCTCTTTCTATAATATAGGTCTCTTACCAACTTGCTGTAGGACAATGGTTTATAGCCTATTGATTGTATTTTAATAAAACACTGATTGGTCAGTAGCCAGGCAGGTAGTATAGGTGGGACAACCAGACAGGTGGGATGTGAGAACAGGAGAATTCTGGGAAGAAGGAAGCCCATTCCTTGGCAGTCTTGACCCAGCCACAGAGCAAGCAAGATGCAACTGCCTCACCGAAAAAGGTACCAAGCCACGTGGCTAACATAGACAAGAATAATGGACTGATATAAGTTATAAGAGTTAATATGAAGCCTGAGCTAATGGGCCAATCAGTTTATAGTTAATGTAGACCTCTGTGTGATTTCTTTGGGACTTAACGACTGTGGGAACAAGGCAGGACAGAAAACTCAGTCAACACCAACTGATCAGGGAGGCAAGTTTGAGCTTTTACCACCTGATCACTTGACCAGATGTGCAATAAAGTATTTTTTTTATTTTGTAACAGTACAGCACCATTGTTTCAGCTTTCATGTGCATGTTGGACAATGTGCCTCATGCTCATGGAGCAGAGATTTAATGGTAGTAAAAAGGTACCAGTCTGTAAACTTGTCTGAGATTCTAGATTATGTCTTTGAAAAAGTACTAGAAATGTAACCCTAAGCTTCACATGAATACAAGAGCCCCAGGACTATAAGTTTGCAAGGGAAGAAAAGAGTAAGAAGGCTAGTATTCCCCAACTTCAGAATTCACTGAGAAGCTACAGTAGCCTGGGATACCTGAGATTTTGCCTCGAAACTAAAAGCCTTTTCTGGTGGTTATTTTACCCTAGCAAAGCACTGTCCTTTTCATCTGGAACAGAT
>NC_022009.1:82149025-82150026 GCF_000317375.1 Microtus ochrogaster
TTTCTGGGCATCGCGGGAACTTCGGTTGCGTGAGTGTTCCATTTATATTAAAGTTGCTTTTATATTATACCAATTGGCCTGTATTAATTTGATCCGCCTTCACTTGGCGCCCATTTATATTAAAGTTGCTTTTATATTATACCAATTGGCCTGTATTAATTTGATCTGCCTTCAATAATGTCTTATGATTTGTTCTCAACAAGGTTCAGGATCTGTACTGTGGTTTAAGACCAATCTGATGAACTTTAAAATGATTTTGAGGTAATATTTAAGTAGGCATTCAAAATTTTGAATTGGATGTTTTAAAATCTCTGTATAATAATATTTACTATAAAATATGGCCTTCTCTCTTTTCTTTCTGCCATTCTGCTATGTATATTAAATGCTCTGTAAACATTAAAGCCACATATTATTTAAAGTAAACAAAATGGAAATCTCTTACCTAGTAGTAAGAATGTAAAATGCTATGATTATTTTGGTAAACAGTATGGCATATTCTCAAGGTATCAATATGACATTACCATATAACCCTGCAGTTCTACCCAGAGGTATAAATATAACCAAGAAAAATGGAAACACATGTCTCAGAAAATAAGCAAGCAATTGTGCCCCATGTGGTTCTAGACTTCCAGTTCTTCTATTAGACTAGTCCACTGAAGTGTCCTAGACTCTGAAGTAAAGAATTTCTATTTACTGATAGGCATCTGGCCCTGGGAGCATTCACCTGTGAGAGCCAAAGTTATGTGTTATGTTTTAGTTACTATGCCTTAGAGACCCATGAAACAAAAAGGCCTCTGATCTGCCTGCCAGATGATTCCTGAAAGGCTGGAGGCTATTGTTTATGGAGGTAACAGGCCACATGTTTTCACTCCCCTAAACCAGTTTGTTTGACCCATCTGCACCAAATGTGCTTAATCAAGTATGGGTGGGAGGTTCTCAGGCAGGAAATACATCAGGATGTACACTTGCCCCTGATTGGATGTAGGTTAGAGGTATGTCAG
>NC_022009.1:82150653-82155928 GCF_000317375.1 Microtus ochrogaster
TGGGCCATTTTTCAGGAACCTGGGTATGGACCTGATCAGAGTTCATCCACCTGGCCAGTATTTAATTAAAGTTGGCTTCAAATTTGCCTTTAAGTTGTGGTAATGGTCTTATTCTCGATGGGCAGGATTAACACACATCCTACCACTCCCACGTCCCTTCGTGTCTTACATCAGAGCAAGTGGATACGAACGCTTGGACACTCTTCAAAATTCAAATTATGCAAGCCTTGGTCAGCAGGAGGGAATTCTCACCCAAACCTCCTGACTCAACCTCTTGTCCCTGAGCTCTCAAGGCATTTCTATGCCCAAGAGAACTTCCCTGATCTTCCAAGGGAGCCTCGTCAGTGAATGGCACTCCTCCATACTATCTCATGTGTGTGTGTGTGTGAGCCTCGTCAGTGAATGGCACTCCTCCATACTATCATCTCATGTGTGTGCGATTTTGTGAGTCTAAGCATCTGAACTGAACCTTGTGTGGGTCTATCTTAGGGTAAGCACATCCACAAGGTGCTCCACTCTACCACCTGCCGTCACTATTCACATGCGGTGCTCTGATGACTCCATGTTTTCTCCCCCATGACATCTGTTTCCCACCTACTGACACCATCAAAGCTCCCCGACCCCTTAGGAAATCTGGCTTCTCTACAAAACAAGATTGGGGAGGGTTCGCTTAGATAGGGCTCTGCTGTGCCCAGGAGGGTTCCTTTCAGCACAGATGGCTCCAGAGACCACCTTAACTTTAACCAAATGCAGATAGTTACCTTCAGCCCATGAGGGCCTTCCTTATCTCGCCATTCTGCCCAGACCCTCTTGCTTCTACGATCTATATCTATGCTTTTCTGCATTCCTTTTTGGGAGCTTGAAGCCTGGCTATATCACCTCCACCTCAGCTCAGCGATCCTTTAAAGACAGTATGATGGTGATAACCTCAAAGTTCAAAGGCATTTAATTCTCTTTAATACCTCTGTCCTATCTCTCATCACTCTTATCGCTGCCAATTCAAGTTTAGAAATCTCTAATTCCCCAACTTCCCCCATAGTTTATTCTTGTCTAGAGATGCTATTTTCATTTTTGTTGCCATGTCTGGGACTATGTCTGTGTGAGAGCATGCTCAGGTATATGTAGATGATGACAGGAGAGAGCCTCTTGAGCGAGAATTGCCACAGTTATGGGCCATCTGACCTGGGTGCTGGTCCTGAATGTGGGTCTTCTGTAGAAGCATCAGGTATGGTTATCACTGAGCCATCTGGCAGCCCATTCCCCAATCCTTCATTCCTGAGGTGGATTTTCCTAGAGTAAAATATACATAGACAGTTTGGATACCCCATCTCATCAAACTTGGTTTTGAGCTCTTTTCCTTGTCAGGGCTATGACGACCTTCCTGCTATCCTCTACTGTATATATAAACAACAGAGACATAACACGGGCTGTGAACTGGCAGCTGACATTAGCTAGAATCCATTTTATCTGGTTTCCAGATGGTTTGTTTTGAAAACCACTCTTTTTCTCTCCAAAGTATTGAAAACAGTATCTCAAAGGAATCTCTAGATCTGCCATGCTTGTGACAGCATCGTTCACAGTGCCAAAGGTAAGAGCAGCCTGTACAGATGTCTATCAAGAGACAAATGAACAAAAGTGTAACATATAGGTAAGTGAGTATTACACAACCTTTAAAAAGAAAGAAATCCTCAGCACAGGACAAAATGGATAGGCTTGAGGATACTGCAGCAGAGATTTGAGCAATCAAGATAAACACCCTCTGATTCTAGTATCGTGACGTCTTTTAAGTAGTCGGACTTAACAGGGTAGTCAAGGCTGGGAAACTTCTATGTCAAGTATAAAGGTTCAGTTTTGTAAAACAAAAGACTTCTAAAATCTGTCACACAAGAATATGAAAATACCAAACACTGATAAAACATTGCCATTTTTCAAAGTTCGTAAGATGGTAAATAGTGTATCCTGTGGGTTTTTAAAAATGTAACTAAAAAATTTAAAAATCAAAAGTCTAAAGCTCTGAATGTCCTTAAAGGAATTCTCCAAATCACAAAAGGATCAACACTCTCAGCCTATTGAGAGTTGGAATTGGCTACCAGGCCTCATAGGTGATAGTTCTGCGTTTTGGGATGATGGTAGAATTTTTTAAATGAATAGGTGAAGTGTTCTACATAGGGTAGTTGTATTTAACAGTAAGATGATTCCTTTGTTCTCCAGACACTTAACTGAATCCCACCAGCTGATGCTTGTGAGACACTGAGAATGTGAAATTACTGCTTTGTAGGATGGATAATAAAAACCCAGAGACAGATCTTGGGGTTCAATCTAATGATCAGAAAAGGAAAACAACCAGCCACTGGCTCTTGTCTCTACCTCAGACTGAAATGGAGATCCTGTCTCCATGAATCTTTAAAACGAGACTGAGCTGAGACCTGTCTCCTCCCATCTTACATTCCTCTCTAGTGCTGGGATTAAAGGTGTGCACCATCACTGCCCAGCCTCTTTGGCTAACTAGTGTGGCTACTGGGATTAAAGGTGTGTTCCACCACTGCCTGGACTGTATGGCTGACCAGTGTGGCTGTTTTACTCTCTGATCTTCATTTATTTATTAAAATACAAACTAAATATCACTACACCCTGCCTTTAGATGTCTTACAGTCTGAGTAAGTTGATTTATATTGGAGTTTAGTGAGTATTAAGACTAAGGGCTGTACAGGGAAGGAAACAGGCAACATGCGGTGTCTCCTAAATACATTCATGTTTAAGGATTTGTAGTACTGCTTCTGTTAATAAATTTTAGTTTTGTCCACTGTGGTGAGACTAGACTCCTGGTACAATTTCAATCTTCTTACATTTTTGAGACTTATTCTGTGACCTGTCCCGTGATCTGTCCTAGAAAATGGTCTGTTGTAACTGGAGATTTCTCTCTTGTCCTCCAGTTCCCGAATAAACACTTGGAGGCTTGATATTAATTATAATTGCTTGGCCTATTCTCTCAGGGTTATTACTAACTAGCTCCTATAACTTAAATTAACTTATTTCTATTGGTCTATATTTTACCACGAGGCTCGTGACTTATTCCTCACATCTTGTTTCCCTGGTAACTGCTCGTGTCCCTCTTGACTCCACCTTCTTTCTCCCTGTGTCTGTTTAGATTTCCAGCCCAGCTCTATTCTGCCCTACCACAGGCCAACGCATATCCTTTATTAACCAATGGTAATAAGATATATTCACAGCATACAGAGGGGCATCCCGCATCAGTCTGTGTACTTAAAGCATGTGTATTCTATTTTCTTGGGGTGCAAGTCTTCTGTGTGTGTATTATGTCTGTTTGTCTATATTTGTGTTCAAGTCCACTGTCTGTGCATTCTAGATGTTATTGAAAATGAGGTATTGAAGTAAGAGGCCATCCTGGTCTTCACTGTAAGTTCCAAGCCAGCCTCGATCACAGCATGAAACTCTCTCAACAGACAAATAAATATTCACAAAATCACTCAAAATTTTCTGAAAAAAAAAATCCTCTATTAAGCTTAAAAATACCTTTACCACACAAATTGCACATTTTATGCTTGCGCAGTTCACACTTACATTATTAATCCTTGTGGGATTTGCCCTGCATGTTCTCAGAACATTTCTTAAATGATAAGTCAGCTGTCACGCTGTCATTATGAGAGACCTTTCCTGAACTGTCATTTTAAAGTGCTGTCTTGCACACACTGAAGTCTTATAGATAGTGATTTAGTTAGGGTTTCTCTTGCTCTGAAGAGACACCATGACCACCGCAACTCTTACAAAAGAAAACATTTAATTGGGGCTGGCTTACATTCAGAGGTTCAGTCCATTATCGTCATGGCAGGAAGCATGGCAGTGTGCAGGCAGAGAGAGAGAGAGAGAGAGAGAGAGAGAGAGAGAGAGAGAGAGAGAGAGAGAGACTCTGTTTGGGCATTTGAAACCCCAAAGCCCCCAACCCCTGAGTGACAGACAAGCTTCCTCCAACAAGGGCACATCTACTCCAACAGGGCCGTACCTCCTAATGTCATTCCCTAAGCATCCAAATGTGAGTCTGCAGGGGCCGTCCTTATTCAGACCACTATAGGTGAATCTCTTACTGCATTTACTGACCTGTAACACCTACTTACTTACATATTCTTTTCCCAGTATGGCACCTTTTCATTATCATTCTTCGCTACTTTTCCTGGGTTCGGATGAATTGTAGCAGTTGTAGGCATCGTATTCCAGACGTCCCTTGGTTTGGCAGAGTCTGCCTAAAACTCACACTCCAGAAAGCTGAAAACTGCATTTCCCATACTCCACGTTAGATATATTACTTGGGTTTTGTTTGCTTTGTCTTTTGAAATGGGGTCTCGTGTAGCCCAGGCTGTCCTCAAACTTGCCATGTAGCCAAGTACGGCATTGGATCCTCAACCCCTCGCCTCTGTCTTTCAGGTGTTGGTCCTAGACGTGATTTTAAGTGAGACTTAGATTTAGCCAATTGGATGCATCCGTGCAAGCTTCAACTGGCAGGCACCTCTGGAACTGGTTCTCTCTGCCACTGAGCAGATGGAGATCTCAGTGCCAGTCACTACAGGGCATTGTTTTCCTGTTACAGGGCCCGAGGAGTAGAGCAGGAAGCTGCACTGACAACTTCCTGCTGACAGCAGCATCCTCACCAGGATCCGATAAGGCAGACACAGCAGCTGCCGTTTTCCTGTGTGGTTTCCAGAGTCAGTTCTGAAAGCTCCACCTAGTGTCTGGTCCTCAGCACATGCTCAACATTTAAGCCATTCAGCTTCCTATAATAACATTCTGAGTATCAGACACTAGCACAAGTCATTCAGCTTCCTGTAATAATCATCACCCTAAGGACCAGTCACTAGTACAAGCCCCCCAGCTTCCTGTAATAACATCCTAAGGACCAGACACTATCACAAGCCTCCCCCCCAGCTTCCTGTAATAATCACCCTAAGGACCAGACACTATCACAAGCCCCCCCAGCTTCCTGTAATAACATTCTAAGTCTTGCGAATTCTGTTCCCTGCCACTGAAGTTAACAAATTAGCAGCATGGCTTATGGTGGAGGAGGGTTGCTTACGTTTGCCAGGCCCTGAATTTTTTTTTAAAAAAAAAAAAAAGCCCACTTCTCTTTAAAACTTACTACTTTAGATTTCTCTATAAACCAATAACTTAGCTGGACATGATCGCATACGTCTCAATACAGGCACTAAGGAAGGTGAAGCAGGTTGATGGTGGGTTTGAGGTCAGTCTGGGAAACCTAGTGAGA
>NC_022009.1:82156143-82156920 GCF_000317375.1 Microtus ochrogaster
GAGGGAGGGAGGGAGGGAGGAAGTTGCCTGTCTTATTGTTCAAAGCTTAGGCTGTCTGTATGGTTTTGCTTGGTCGTTCCTAGGTTAATGTCCTCATTTCTGTCGCCCAAGAGAACTAATCCCTGTGTTGATATTCTGTCCAGAAAGATATAGAGGAAACCCGTGTATTTTGAAGTCATGATCAAAAAGTTACACCTCAGTAATGGTCTCATCCCTTCAACTGGAACCGTCTGGTGGCCCACACTTGGTTGCTAGGAACGGAGAACCCTTTCTGACTGATCCCTGCCTCTTGAAATATCTCAGAAAATGTCCTGCACTAGAAAGGGTAACAAGAGGGGAAACACCTCTGTCGTGTTCTTTCTTCTAACTTTCTAAAAATGACAGAGATTGGAGTCTTCATTTCTGCTTTCACTCAGTTGGACGATCATGGGCACTGACTCAGACTGCCTTACCCAGAACTGCTTCTAGGGGATCTCACACAAAGGGGAGTGGCTTGAAGGCAGAGAGCTTTCAGCCCACCTTCTAGCAAACAAGGCTGCCAGGAAGTAGTGTGGTCTAGCGAGTCGATTTCTCGAGAGCGCCACCTTGTGGTGATAACAGGGTACAAGAAAGCGAGGCTCCCTAGAGCTTGCTCTCGCTCGCTTCCCTGGTTACTGGGCTAATTCCTCCTGGTACATTTATCAGCATGCCTCCGGTTTTCCTGTGGCCACTTTCCCTCACCCTTTCATGCCTGCTCTTTTCTCTTCTTTTTTTAAATTTTATTTTATTTTTTTTTTC
>NC_022009.1:82157045-82167338 GCF_000317375.1 Microtus ochrogaster
GCCTGCCTCTGCCTCCCAAGTGCTGGGATTAAAGGCGTGCGCCACCACCGCCCGGCTTCTCTTTTCTTTATTGTGGAGGCTGACAAATCGTCGCGCAGGGCCAGGTCCACATGCCAATACGTTCTCCTTGGTTGTGCTTTAAGGCAGTCTGGGTTTGAATGGCAGGCGCTCGGAGACTAGCACATTCTCCACCTTTCTCTGAAGCAGGTTACAATTCGCTCATCACTTCTTTGGCTCCTGTGGGCGTTTAACTGTGTGGGCTGCTAACCTGTGCTCTTTCTGCTTCCAGCTGTAGAAGTCTTTGAGTTAGTCAAGAATTTACACTTCTTCCCTGTGAGAGCATCAAAATGCTGCCGCTGACCAGTTTTGTCTGTTTCGTTATTGTGTGTTGTGTTTTCCTTGTGCTCAAAGGGACAGCTGCAGGAGGTGATTCTCTACCTTCACCTTGTGGATTCTCGGGGGTCGAACTCAGGTCATCCGTCTTGGAATCAAATCCTTTACCTGGAGAGCCACCTCTCTGGTCCTCCCTTGTTTTTATTTGGGGGTTTCCAGAAGGCTTTTTGTTTTGTTTTGTTTTTTGTTTGTTTGTTTTGTTTTTGTTGTTTTGTTTTGTTCCTTTCTTGCTGGAATTCAAACATTGCTTCACCTCTTGCCCAGTCTACGTTACCCCACACCCTGATAAACTGGTGTTGCTGGTGGAAATATCTCAGCAGTCTGTGAACTAGATTCCGTACTCAGCAGCACACACTGTGAAATCCAGGAGACCTACAAGTCGCAGCATTTTGCCCATTGTGTTTTATCGCGTTGTTTTTTATTCTCCTGACAACCAGTTTACCTCTCATATTCAAAATTCATATGAGACACGTGGGGTCGTCCTATGAACCTGCAACTTCAGTTCTGACTGTGTGCTTCAAGAGTAATAGGGACAGAATCCTCTAGACAAATAGGTATAGGAGGCATAATTCTCTTGTCTTATTGCTCTGGCTAAGCCTTTGTGTGCTGTATGGAATAAGAACAGAAGGAGTGAGTCTCTCCTTCCAGATTATAGGAGAAATGGCCTGATCTCATCCTCATTTAGTATAATACTGGCTACAGGTTTGTCATATACAGCCTGTACTGTGTTTAAGTCTGTTCTTTCTATTTCTAGTTTATTCTGGGATTCTATTATGAAGAGATGCCACACTTTGCCAAAGGTCTTCCTTGCTTTGATTGAGATGACCATGCAATTTTTTAAAAATCTCAAGTCTATGCACACACTGTATTATACGTGTTGGTTTGGATACACTGAACCGTTCTTGCAGCTCAGGATGAAAACAACTTGGTCACAGCATACAATCTTTTATATAACTTTTACTGGTTCTTTGTGGATTCCACATTTGGATCCCATTCATCTTGCTGTCTCCTCTCATCGCCCTCCACCCTTGCAATCCGCCCCCCAATCAAAACCAAATTTAAAAGAAAAACTAAAAATAAAACCAAACAAATAAAAAACGAAGAAAAGAAGGAGAAGGAGGTAGAGGAGAAGGAAGAGGAGGATCTTGTCATGGAAGCTGTAGTGTGGTCCACTGAGTCACACAGTTTTCCCTTTAGTCCATTCATCTTCACTTGCCAGTGTCCGTTGTCACATGTCCTTGGTCGGGCTCGAGGCCCCTGGTTTCTGCTCTACAACCAATGTGTAGTCCGAGGCTCTCACTGGGGCTCCTCTGGGATACCCTGTTGTTGTCCTGTGTCATGGAGATCCTGCTGTTTTGGATCTGCAGAATCTAGCCCCTTCACATGCTCCAACAGTTCATAGATTCGGTGGATGTTGGGGTGGGCCAACTCATAGCCCTGGTTCTGGGCCTGGGTGGTAGCTGGGCCTGCCAGTTTTTTTCCTCATCTTCACTACCCAGGTGAGCTCTCCAGCGCTGCCTTGGCTAGCTCACCCAATGCAGCCAACAGCAAGGATCAGGGCCAGTTCTCCAGCTCTCAAGTCCTCAAATCCAGGCAACCCACATTCACCTACTAGGTCCAGCCCTTTTGTTTTGCCCAGGCGAAGCACAGTGCCCTCTCTCCAATTGCTGTAGCAGGCATACAAGGTAGAGGGCAGAGCTTGTCCACTCTCATGCCCGCAGGTCTAGCTCATGTGCACCCCCCAACAATAGGGTCAGCTCTAATGTGCAGCCCAGGCAGGATGCAGGGCCTGTTCTCCTGTGTGCCACAAGTGTGGGGCAGGGCTAGTTCTCTTGCTTTAGTGGGCAGATCTCTCACCTGCACAGATAGCAGGGACAGAGCAGGGAGGGCATCTTTCCCTTGCCCACGCCATCACATGGCAGATAAAGGGGGAGCAGGGTTATCCCTGAGGGGGTACAGTGCCGACTCTTCCACCCTCATGATCCCAACTCGAGTGTATCTCCATGAAAACTGTTTCTTTTATTAATCATTATCTCTTAAAACTAATTTTTGTTTAAAGTCTATAGTTTGTCAGATATCAGGATAGCTACATCACTTTATCTTTCATTCTTTGACGCTTGGTCTTTGGTGCTTTTTATCAGTGAGGTATGTTTCTGTAATGGTCTCTGCTGCAGAGAAAGATGCTTCTGTGATTAGGGATGAGAGCTACACTGATCTGTAGGTATAAGAATAAATGATGTGGTACCCTCTGTGTGTTGTTTTTCGTGGTTAATGAATAAAGAAACTGCCTTGGCCTGTTGGTAGGGCAGAACTTAGGTAGTCCGGGAAGACAGAACTGAATGCAGGGAGAAGGAAAGGGTCAGAGAGAAGCCATGGATCCTCAGCCTGAGACAGACGCCTGTTAGAACTTTACCTGGTAAGCCACTGCCACGTGGCAATACACAGATTAATAGAAATTGGTAAAATTAATATAAGAATTAGCCAATAAGAAGCTAGAGCTAATGGGCCAAGCAGTGATTTAATTAATACAGTTTTTGTGTAGTTATTTCGAGTGTAAGCTAGCCAGGCAGTCGGGACAAACAAGCGGGCCCTCCTCCTACAAATAAATATTTAGAATGTAGTCAAAAATTATACTGTTCAGGAAAATGGTAGTAATGGGTTTTCCTCTGGGGCCATGGCCCCACTAGTCAGAGGCTGTTGACAAGGCTTACAGTATTAGGCATGAATTCCTTGCTATTGTGTGGATTTTAAGTCAGATTGATAGCCATTGTTACTCCCAAGATGTAAGAGCCACTATTGCACCTTTGGGGAGACCTTCCTGTGCAAAATGTGTCTTTGCTGTTTAAGCTTCACAACCAGGTAAAACATCTGGTTGCTTTTCTCTCTTGGCAGCTTACATAGAATCTTCAGATGCTATTACAGCAAGTCCTCGGGGACACTTCCAGGCCATTTCCAGCTCAATTCCTCCAGGTCCTAGGTCTAAGGAATTTGGGGTTCTCAGCACTAGGGTCTTACCTTTTAACTCTGGCAGGCACCAAAGGGAGCAGCAGTAGCCTGAATTCTTTTGGAATCTCTTGGACTCCCTTGACCAACAACTTGGAAGGCTTCCCATTCTTGGCACTGAGGATTTTGTTAAGTAGTCTAAGGAAAAGCATTATTAGCCCCCAAGTGGCATAAGTTCATTTAATATATACATATAATTATATAGTTTGTTAATATAATGATAATATAATAAACATTGAATACAATGCAACAAAATTGTAATATGATAATATAAAGTATGTGTTTTATTTAAGTAAACATCAATTAATGTGTTTCTCTGTGGCTTTTAAAAACATCCTTAGTGTCATTTATCCCTCTCCTCTTCCTATAGTTTACCTTTGCCCTTCCCAGTTAAAGTGCCCCCCCAGTTTTCCCCAGTTCCCCAGATCATAGCTCCTGTCTCCTGCTATCAGCCTCTCTAGAGTCCTTTCTCCCGAATGCATGGTCCCTTTTTTCTTTCCAGATTTCTGTGTGACTTCATGTTGTATACTCACATCTGAATGTTTGGAGCTAGGATCTACAAATAAGAGAATATGTAGCCAGCCAGTGGTGGCGCACACCTTTAATCCCAGCACTTGGGAGGCAGAAACAGGCTGATCTCTGTGAGTTTGAGGCCAAGCTGGTCTACAAGAGCTTGTTCCAGGACAGCTAAGGCTGTTAGACAGAGAAACCCTGTCTTAAAAAAAACAGAGATACAGAGACAGAGAGAGAGAGAATGTTTGTCTTTTGGAGTTTGGGTTAGTAATTCAGTTCTAAAATCTGTCCTTAGCTCTCCCTACCACTTTATCCTGCCAAGCTTCCTTAAACAGGGCCACTCCATGCCCTTTGAGCACCAGCTCCTAAGAACCCCTCATGGTGGTGGCACACATAACAGGCTTCCTGTCTGCTCAACAGGAGAGATCTATGCTCTGCTGATTTCAGAACTCTGTTGGATTTTCCCTCCCAGCTCACAAATGGTCTACTGACCCTACCAAGGAAACCCAGAACTCTATTTCTTTTTTAAATTTTCTTTATTTTTATTTTATATTCATTGGTGTTTTGCCTGCAAATATGTCTGTATGTGGGGATCAGATCCCTGGAACAGGAGTCACAGATGGTTGTGAGCTGCCATGTGGATGCTGGGAAGTGAACTCAGGTCCTCTGGAAGAGCAGCCAGTGCTCTTAACTGCTGAGCCGTCTCTCCAGCCCAGAACTCTATTTCTAAATTGCAGAAGCATCTTAGCCACTCCCATCATTCAGTGATAATGAATTTAGTAAAATCCAAATTAGAAATTGGGGAAGGGGTAAGTCACATTTATATGTAAAAATATTCATACTTGACATATAATGTATCTCAACAACAGTGATTCTGGTTTATATAAATACATGCATATGTTTATCAATCCATCCATGCACTCCTTATTTAAAGATGACAAAGCAATCCATAGTACTTAGAAGGTATTGTCCACACAACTGGGGGAGAAAAGTAATACTCTCCCCCAGCTGTGAATGCTGTAAGCTCTGATAAGAGCTTGGGAAGATATGGCGCAAGAGTGTCCTGAATGTCACGGGAGTAACCTACCATGTTCTATTGAATTTAAAGTCAGCTCCACCTGATGGAATCCATACCTGACCTTGCTAATTAGGCAAGAACCTGTAGGTAGATAAAAGGAAACCTAATACAATTTTTCTGCTAGATGGACATAACAATAACATGATTCCTAATGTCTTATTGTTACATCCATAGATAGTTCATCTCCCTGCTCTCATCAGAGAAGCTTCTTTTTGCAGTGATAGCAATCAAGAGAGATGCACAGCTGGTCCGTGTTCATAGAATAGAGACTTGGGAGTGCTTAGCCCATTCGAACCTTAGGGATGTAAGTGGAGGAGGGGGTGTCATGAAAACACCATATGACAAAAGGGACGCTGGGGAGGAAAGGATTTATTCATCTTACACTTCCACAGTGCTGTTCATCACCAAAGGAAGTCAGAACAGGAATCAGACAGGGCAGGGACCTGGAGGCAGGAGCTGATGCAGAAGCCATGGAGGGGTGCTAACTGCTGGCTAGTTTCACACGGCTTTTTCAGTCTGTTTCTTAAAGAACCCAGGACCACCAGCCCAGGGATGGCTTCTCCCACAATAATCTGGGTCCTCCCCAGTGATCACTAACTGAGAAAATGCCTTACAGCTGGATCTCATGGAGGCATTTCCTCAGCTGAGGCTCCTTCCTCTCTGGCTTGGGTCGAATTGACTCACAAAATCAGTCAGTGCAGGGGAAGAAAAATAGTGTAAGAGCTCAACATTGGTGGGTGACTTCAAGGGAACAGTGTGTTCTCCAGACACACGGGGCAGATGCACACACAGCAATCGTGACAGCGCACACAAGGCTGGTGCAAGCCTACCAATGCATGGTTGGGTTTATAACAGCAGCAACTACGGTTCTCAGTTCCTTTCTTTTTTAATTACTATCAAGCAAAGTGAGTTGGCATTTTCTTATAGACACACAGTCTGAGGGGAGAAGACATGAGGGTGGGAGAGGGGAGATAAAGGGCCCTTGCAGGAGGGAAAGCAAGTGTGAGAAATAAAACAGCAAATCCAAATATGTACAGAAATGTCTTGATGAACCCACTGATAACAATTCAGGTACAAAAAGAAACACTGAAACATTTAAAGTGTCAAACGAGAATCATAGTTCCCTCCGGAAAGAGGAAAGGAGTGTGATGGTCATGACAGCATAACTCCCTCTCTCTTCTCTTTCTGTCTCCCCCCTCCCCTCTCTCTCTGCCTTGGACACTAGAGCTGCTGAGCAAGTGCAAACACAGAAGTGGAGACAGTGTCAAGACAAGAAGTACAGTCACCATTCCCATGGCACTAATGACATGGTTCCAAGAGAAATGGTTACCATTTTCACGTATTTCCTTTATTATTGAATGTTGTGACACTGGGAACAGATTGTACCTGTCTGTCAACAGTTAAAGATGAAAGTACTCTTTGCCTGTCCTAAATCCTTCCTAGACAATAATGGGAAGGGAGTTTGTTGAAACAGATGGGGAAAAGGAGGAATTGATTGTAATTGGGAGAGAAGACAGGGGAAGGGAGATAGTGCTATAGTGTAAATGTGAACATGGGCACCAGGAACCCACATCAGCAATGCCATCTCATAGACACACACTGCATATCAGCGGCTGCTTTTAACTGAGCACGTATGCTCTGGACCAAGTACCTGTAGTTTTCCACAATCTGAATTATTTGCTTTGATGGTGCGATGGAAATAATTGAACTGGGAATCTGGTGACATTGCTGCATGTCTTCTCAGCATGGCTTTGCGTCTTTAGTCTCCTAAGACAAGAAGAGATCAGCCACCACCAGCAAGTCTTCAGCTTCTAAAACAGCAGTCTCCTTCAAAGGAAGAGAGCCATTTTACAATTGCCTCTACCATGACTTTCTGGATACTCATAGACGTGGATATGAAAGAGTGCCTGTACAATTGCCATGAAGAAAATCATAGGATAATTGATTTCTTGTGAATTCTGGGACTTCCCCTAGTTCATATTCCTATTCAATGCTTTCCACACTCAAGAATTTTCTTAGAATTTAAGATGGTGAGAACCTAAAGCAACCAGTTTAAATGTCATATTACGTTTAAAGTAAAAAATAATCGGTTTTATATATGTATAAAAACAATGACTATGGGTAAAACTAATAATGACTTCTGAATAGAGCATCTGTGCGGTATGAGCTCTCAGAGAGCTGTGGGGGAGCAGCAACCATTGTCTTCACCCCTCAGCAACCACACGAACGGGTCTTCATTTTACATGCCAGCAGCGAGCCCCTCAATAGTATGCTGCCCAAGAATAACAGTATTTGGGGAGAAAAGCAGACTTTTCTGATCACAGCTTTCAATATCATTATTTTACAAATATTAGTAGTGAAGCTCAGAAAAGCAAAACCAACCCTAGAAAACCGATATTCTGTTTTCTCACCATTTTTGCTCTGCAATGCAGCCTGCTTTTCTTTTTTCATGGCAGATGCTCTCAGTGGTGACACCTCAGATCCCTTTTCCACTCAAGGTCTCCTCCTGCAGCCGCTGAGTGCTGGCAGTTTTCAGTTGTGCCCTTCAGCCTTCAGCCAAGCCTCTTGCCTGAAGATGCTTGTAAGAGTTGTACCTTCCCATGCCACCTACACCTGAGCAACCCACAGGAAGTGACTGACTGGTAAAGGGTGCAAGGAACCCGCCTCCTTGTCACTAGGCAAGGCAACTCCTCAGTGCCAGCTGCTCCAGAAAACCCTACAAGATCAGGTTGAGGTTAAACTTTACCAGCTTCTTCCTCTCTCTGCCCCTTTCCCCAGCTCCTCCCTCCCTTGACCCCTCCCTCCTCTCCTCCTCCCAGTCAGGCTCCTCTGACTCCTCCCTCCCTATCCTAAGACTCCTCCTTCCTATGGTTCCACTGAGCCATTCTTGCAGTTGAAATACTTGCACAAGCATTTCCACACCCTGCTCT
Source organism: Microtus ochrogaster (assembly GCF_000317375.1). Classification (NCBI taxonomy): domain Eukaryota; kingdom Metazoa; phylum Chordata; class Mammalia; order Rodentia; family Cricetidae; genus Microtus; species Microtus ochrogaster. Next base: position 82,164,963 of record NC_022009.1, read on the forward strand.
GCCTCTAGAGACCTGACGTAAGACACACTCTTGAACATTTCCAGAAACTTACAAGCCATGGCGTGTGTGTGTGTGTGTGTGTGTGTGTGTGTGTGTGTGTGTGTGTGTGACACCTGTCAGCCAAATGCTTCTAAGAACCAGTAGAGAGTTTCAACTCCAAAAGAAAGGCTGGACGTCAATATTTATCCAGGGCTTTGTCGGTCAATAACACTGTGTCAAACACTTCATTACACAACTGTGACACACACTCACTCGCACCCATGAAAATTCAGCCTCCGCTAGCTGAGTCACGTCTACATAGAACATTGGCAAAGGCAGATTTCTTCTTGGCGTTGCCATGGAACCAATAACTGTCCTCCATCCAGGAAATCATGGTCAAATTGTAGCCTAGCTTTGCCACCAATGTCTCTGTGTTACACAAATTCTAATTGTTCTTAACAATAAAAACCCAGAGTCAGATACAGGGGTTAATGCTAAAAAATCTGAAAAACAGAGCAGCCAGTCACTACGTCTACTGAATCCTCAGACCAAAAGGGTGATCCGACCCCTATGAATCTTCAGACTAAATCCTCAGACTGAATCCTCAGACTGAATGCAGTGAGCTGAGCTCCTGTTTCCTCCTACCTTATATTCCTCTCTCTGCCCCCTAGTGCTGGGATTAAACATGAGCCTCACTGCCTGACTTGTTTCTCTTTCAGACTGATTCAACCTTGTGTAGTACAGGGTGTTCTTGAACTCCTGGTCTTTCTTCTTCATCCTCCTGTGTGCTGGGTTAAAGGTGCTTGCCACACTGCCTGGCCTCTATGGTTAACTAGTGGCTACCTCTGCCCTCTGATCTCCAGGGAAGTTTATTGGTCAGAAAAAAACAAAACATCATACAACAACTTTGAACCTCTAATTTTTTTTTTATTTATGAAGGGCCTGGACTACACTGGGCTCAGTGTTTCTCCATCTGTATGATTTCAATGGCTTTTATGATTTGTTTAATTTCTTTGCATATTTTATATATTAAGTAAGGTTTTCTAAGTATATAGAGAAACCAGGTATTTAGATATCAATAGCAATTTCAGTGTTTGTTCCTTTTGGGTCACTGAGGAAACCAACAATGTTTCTTTCCTGTCATTCTTCATTTATTGTAAATGTTTCAGTTAGACAAATCCTTGTGTGAGAGCAAGTGTTTGGCTTTTGGGGTTTAAAGACTTCAGAAGTAGCTTTTCATTAGGCACCCATTCTCTCTCTGTGACTCCCTGACTTTGCTGACCCATATCGTGCAAGGAGTAGCTGCAGTTGAGTACCAGCCCCTTAGTCACTCTGGCTTTTTAAAGTCCTCTGGTCCCTTAGCTGCATGGTGTCAAACATCTAAGAGCTTGGGTTCCAATAGCATTGAAACACAAAGGCTGAATCCACCCACGAGTCTCCCAAATCAAAGGTCCTCTGTCTCCAGCCAACCATGGCATTCCTGGAGCACTTCAGCTTTTCTTTGTTAGTTCTCTTTGAAGAATTTTAAAGATATTAATTTCAAAGAATGCCTATAAAATGTAAAAGCAGACTTGTTCTCTCTTACATAAAACCAGATACCAACCACCTTAAAAATAGTGAGTTTTGTAAAATATGTTCTGAATTGTTATTTCTAATAAACTGTATGGAAAGCAGTGTATTAACTTAATGTCCACAGACTTGTTGCCTTGGTCTCCTGCTTCCTTCTTTCTTCTCATCCCTTGTTTCACTAACCCTCCCTCTACCCCTGATGCTATACCTTCTGCTTGGTCCCTCGTCCAGGTCCACCTCTGGGTGTGTCAGGAAAGTTGCACACAAGGACCCTTCAATGGTTAGGGTAAATCCATCCATATGTTGCAAGTGAGGAAAGCAGCCGCATGCCAACCTCTGCAAATGAAATCTCTGAGGCAGCCCACTCCTATGGGCACTTTGCTCCCTCCACAGTTTTCTGGCTTTTATTTTCCCATCAATTTTTCCACTGTTCATGTTTTATGTTCCCATTATTTTTTCCTGAGATTTGGGCAAACCTCGCCCCTTAATACACCCAATAAATAGGAGTCAGTTTGATGTTTCAACTTCATCTCTGCTCCAGGATGAGAAGAGGTCACCAGCATAAGGAAGCATCTGTTTTAGAGCTAGGGCAATGGCTCCATCTGTCCCATGCCTTCTGTGCAAGCAAGAGGAAGTGAGTTTGGATCCTCAGCATCCACATCAAAGCTGGGCAGAGCAGCATGTTTCTGTGACCCCAGTGCCAGGGAGAAAGGACGTGGAGATTTACTAAGATGGGCAGATGCCCAAGATCCTTAGCCAAATCCATGAGTTCTAGGTTCAGTGAGAATCCATGAGCTCTAGGTTCAGTGAGAATCCATGTGCTCTAGG
>NC_022009.1:82167473-82169374 GCF_000317375.1 Microtus ochrogaster
AATCCATCAGCTCTCAGTTCAGTGAGAATCCACGGGCTCTAGGTTCAGTGAGAATCCATGAGCTCTAGGTTCAGTGAGAATCCATGTGCTCTAGGCTCAGTGTAAAACCATGGACTCTAGGAATAGTGAGAATCCATCGGCTCTAGGTTCAATGAGAATCCACCAGCTCTCAGTTCAGTGAGAATCCATGAGCTCTAGGTTCAGTGAGAATCTGTTGCGGGAGGTCCTCCCACTCCTCCAGCCTATAGCCGGTGAGATACCAGCCCATTGGGGCGTGGTCTCTCTCCCTTTAAAAAAGCGGCCACTTCCCTCTCCTCTCTCTTCACTTCCTGCTCCGCGGGCGACTAGACTCCCTTCCTGGTTGCGTAGAGGGCTGTTGCCTGGGACAGTGATCTGTAAGTTTTTTCCCCTTTAAATAAATACCACCCTATTAATCATAATTCCAAACTGGTGTGGCATTGTTTGTGACGTACACCTTCAGTTGGCACCCAACATTTGGTGTTAGGACCTCTCCTTTCCCCACTCGGCTGCCGGCCGCAAGTTCGGCTTGGGGCGAGCCTCCCTTCCTCAGCCTTGGCCTGTGCCTTGTGCTTGGCGGCCTTGTTGGCGGCGGCTTTGTGACCTGTGTCATGTGCGTGGAGCCAGCAGCTTAATATAAATCATCACGCACTGGCTTTTCTTGCTGCAGTTCTTTATATTTTCTCTTTAGACACCTCATATTGACTTCCAGTCCCCACGCACCCTATCATCTGCCTCCCCACGTGGATTTAAACTCCACAGGCCTGCGTAGTCTCCGCCCGCGTGGTTTGCTCTTTTCTGAGTCATTTTTAAATCTCCCTTGCAAGCACAGCTCTTAAGTGGCACGAACCAGAGCACGCAGTTGCTGAAAGCTGCAACCCCTCACGGTGACTCTGTCACATGGAGGCATAAGCGGCTTCCAGGTTGCTCTTCTCTACCTCTGGATTCTGGGTTTCTGGTTCTGTCTCTGGAATTGATTTAATTACATTTACTTTGTTGAGAAACTTGCATTTTCCAGTTTTTAATATCTACTAAGGCACTAAAACAGGACCCCATTTTCATCGTGACTCGGCAATAGCGCCACCTGCTGGATAATGGGTAATATGGCAGTTTTCCTTTCTAACACAAATTTTACTGCTTTGTTTTCACTAATACAATGGATTACATCATACAAGGTTTATATGATTATGGGGATACCTTAATTTGCTTATTACTAGGTTTCAGTTTTCTTTTCCATATTCTATCATTAAGGAAGAATATGGCACTCCTAAGAACAATTGAATCTTTACGTACTAATAATGAACAGAAGAATATGGCACTCCTAAGAACGATAGAATCTTTACAAACTAATAATGAACAGAAGAATATGGCACTCCTAAGAACGATAGAATCTTTACGAACTAATAATGAACAACTAATTGACAGGATTAAAATTATTGAAAATCAGAGGTTATCTGAACAAGTGGATTCTATGACAGACAAAATTGACTCCATATCCAAGGGTATTAGAAAGTTACCTGAAAGGGTTCAGGCTGTTGAATTTGACCTTCAGACTTTATCACAAAGTTTTGATAAGGTAACAGACAGAATGTACCTCCAAGATGGGAATCTATATGATATACAAGAAAAGCTTAAGGAGGACATGTTATCTTTGAAGGAAAAAATTAAAGCTTTGGAATCACAGGTGCAGAATGGGGACCAAAAAATTGATACCTCAGTGAAATCACTGGAAATATATACAGGTCAGGAGATTCAGGATTTAAGAGAGACAATGATAAAAAGATTTGAAAAGATTGGAGAAATTATTGCAGCTAGTGAACAGAGTAAGGAGGCACAAGGACAGGATACAATGCCTCCACCAGCTATTAGAACTGGCTTACCCA
>NC_022009.1:82169649-82192047 GCF_000317375.1 Microtus ochrogaster
AAGCTAGTTAGAATAGGATATTTGTACTTATTGTATATAATTTCATAGTAGGTTTAGAACTCTCTTATTTAAACAAAAGGGGGAGGTGTTGCGGGAGGTCCTTCCACTCCTCCAGCCTATAGCTGGCTGAGATACCAGCCCACTGGGGCGTGGTCTCTCTCCCTTTAAAAAAGCGGCCACTTCCCTCTCTCTTCACTTCCTGCTCCGAGGGCGACTAGACTCCCTTCCTGGTTGCGCAGAGGGCTGTTGCCTGGGACAGTGATCTGTAAGTTTTTTCCCCTTTAAATAAATACCACCCTATTAATCATAATTCCAAACTGGTGTGGCATTGGTTGTGACGTACGCCTTCAAGAATCCATCGGCTCTCAGTTCAGTGAGAATCCATGGGCTCTAGGTTTGGCAAGAAATATTGTTTTAAAAGATAAGGTGGAGGTGATATAAGAATACAACTGGTGTTGACATTTGGCCTCTTCACACACACACACACACACACATACATGTGTATATATATGCCTCCTCACACACCCAAAGAAAACATCTTTCAAGTCCTTCAACTAGGCACACCATTTGCCACTGAAAACCAAAGCAAACCTACAGATATTGGATAAAATGATCAGAAAATAACACAGTGTGAGACAACCTCTCAGCTCAGGGGCTTCTCTTCTCACGGCCGAATCTCTGCCAAGGTTTCAGTGATACCTGCTGTCAGTGTAGTCTCTATGGAAACTCTAGCCCACCCACAGAGCCTGAAATGATGACTTATATACTAGAAAACCAGTGGCACCCGTTCTTGTAGCACATTCTCACCCAGGGGCGTCTCTAACAGCGCTGTGGCATTAGGCCATTTCCAGTCCTCTCTCAGCTGAAAACGGAGCTCATCATCCTGTGGAAAAGCGATGGTTGGCCAAGCAAGCGAGACAATTGGATGCCCTGGATAGAAGCCGCCACTGCACCAACTTGGGTTTGCAGGCACAGTCTGTTCCTGCAATGGGCAGAGCAGAGCACATTTTGAAGGCATCTTTTTTTTTAAGATTTTTAATCAGTGATTTATTGTTTCAACCTTCTTTAGAAGGCAAATGAATATATAATTCTAATGTGGGCTTAATTCTTTTCACAGCTTTACCTCCTCTCCTCCAATTATACAAGAGAAGTAAATCTTACTTGTTAAAGAATTGCATCTCTAAGATAACCTTTTAATCTTGCAGCTAAGATAATTCCTAGTCTACTTCTTTCATGTTTAAACAGTGTGCACTTCTCAATATCTTCAAGGAAGTGCCCCATGAAGGCATCCTTTTTAAAAGCCCATTTTGACATGGACCCTGGCGTGCACGGTCACAACCAAGGCACCACCTTGGAGGGGACACCTGCAGTTTCTGTGCTCCAGCTAATGTCCCCCACCTCTTCACTGCTCCTCTCCTGCAGAGAGGAGTGAGGGCTTTTGTGGGAGGGGGTAACCTATGCCATTCAACAGTTTGTGAAGGCAACAGAAGTTTAGTCACTGACTTAAACTTAAGAATACATGTGGGGCTGGACAGATGGCTCCGTGCACAAAAGGACCTGGGTTCAATTCCCAGCACTGACAACTGTCTGAAACTTCAGTCTCATCTTCTGGCATGTGCTGACACTGCAAACATACTATGTAAACAGACAAGAATGAAGGCAAAACACTCACACACATAAATATAAGCAAGTTTTAATTTAAGTTTTTTGTTTTGATTTTTTGAGACAGGGTTTGACTGTGCATCCCTGGCTGACCTGAAACTTGCTGTGTAAACCAGGCTGGACATAAACTCAGAGATCCCCCTGCCTCTGCCTCCCAAAGTGCTGGGATTAAAATGTTATGCTACTACCCCCATTTTTACATTTTACATCTTAAAAGCATAAGCAACGGTCAGTTCCCTTAACAATTAAATTACACATCACCCTTTATCTAAAATGTCTTAATAATGTCCAGAGACAATTCCAGATAGTTTTCCTGTTACTTGATGACTTTTTTCACATTAACACTCATAGCCTAGTGTGTTCTCCTCCTTTTGTGAGCTGATTTTCTTTTTTTGCCTAGTTCCAACTAACTCTCCATTCACTCATTCACCAAATATGTGTTGACAACTTACAAGGTGTTAGACATGTACTGGCTCGGTGAAGAAAAAAAAATGGCACTTATATCTTGGAAGTTGCATTCTACTGGAGGGACACTGAGAAACCAATGGACATCACAGGGACATGCATCATAACAGGAGCTTAAGGAAAGGGCAGGCTGGCCTCGTGTAGGGGATGAAGAGACCAATGTACAGGAGAGAGTAAGGAGCAAAGGGAGGCAGAAAGGAAGAGCTAGGAGGTCAAAGCACTTCCCAGATCCCATGTGGCCTCCTGATGTTGTTAACCCTCATTCAGTGAGAAACAAAAGGCCACTGGAGGGTTCTAGAAGAAGAGGCCTCTGAACTTATGGAAACAGCCTTTGGGACACAATGACTGTCACCTCTGAAACCGCCCACAGGAATGGGGATACTGATTAGAGACTGTGTCTTCATCAGGGTGATGTCAGATGGATTGGGTGGTCACAATAGGGGTGATGATAAACCTAGGTGAGGTCAAACCTCACCTCTAAAGGAAGTGGAGCAGACATCCTAGTGGGGTATGAGAGGAGACAATGACTCCAAGGAGTCTGGCCCAAGCTAATAAAAAGGCAGAGCTGAAGATGTGGCAGGCAAAAGTAGAAATTCATCCAGGGAGGAAATGGTGGCTGGTCAAGCCAGCAGGAGAAGCGTGAATCTGGAAGCAGTAGTGTCCCTGATTGTTAAATTTCCTATGCTAGCCTCTTTAAGTAGGAGTCTAATCTTTGCTGAACTGGTATATAGTGATTCGAGATTTTAGACTTTCAAATGGAAAGTTAAGGAATCCATTGTAGGATATCAGTTTAGTGTTCAGAAAGAGCAATGCCAGAGGTATAAAATTGAGGGGTGGGTAGCATTTGAACACACAAGACTGACTGAGTTCACCAGCAGAATGAATATGGATGGAAAAGACAAGATATTTACAGTTCACAGCCCTGTGTATTTGGAAGCTAGAACAGGAGGTACCAGCACAGGTACCAACACTGTAAATGGACATGTGGGATAATCCCCGGAAATCAGAGTAGCATCCTGGACATTGAAAGAGGAAAGTCATTTTTAGAAGGAGAGCATGATCAGCTGTGGCAAACATCAGTTCCAGGCTCCATACAATGAAGACAGAAAGGAACCACTAGTTATCACAACATAAAGGTCCCCAGAAACACCAACACAGGAATTCTCTCAGAAATGGTGGGAGTAGAAACTCAATGGGGGAAGGATTAAAGACAATAAGAGGAGCTGAGCTGGAAAGCTAGCAAGAGTCTGTGGCAGCAAGGACAAACCATTTCTGACTCCTGGCCTCTGGACCTTTTTTTCCTAGGGATAGCCTTCATACAGCGCTTCCTCTGATCATTAATGACGTAACCCATGAAATGCCTGCCCCTTGGCCACTGCTAAACCTACAGGCATGCCTTGCAGGGTGTTCTCTCTGACAGTCAGACCAGGGAAGTCCATACATTAGTAGGGAACAGCTCAGAGATCATGGGGGTGACTGTATGTGACTTCCTGACTAGCCGTGGGATGCCCAGATCAAGCATTATTTTCTGGGTGTGCCAGTAAGGGTATTTCTAAATTAACTCTGAATGGGTGGACTCAGCAACGCTAATTGTCCTGGCCATGTGTGGATGCATATTACCAAATCCACTGAGGGCCAGAACAGAAGCAAAATCAGAGAAAGGAAGAAGGGATCCCTGCTTGCTTCCTGCCTGCCTGTTTATGTGAAGACATCTCTCCCCAGTTTCTTATCTGGGTCCCTGGCTGGGAGCAAGGCTGTTAGTGCTCTTGGTCTTGTGGCATTTTGACTAACACTGAATTATATCAGTAACTCCCTGAGCCCCAGTAGTCACAGGAGGTGGGGCTTCTCAGCCTGTGTAATCACATGAGGAACATCTTATAATAAATTAAAACTCCCCTCACTTCTTCCAGTCTACACACTGCCAGAGGCCTTTGAGCCTTCACATTCCTTACATGAGGGGAACAACAAAGTCAGACAAGTCCCAGAGCAGAGGGCAACAGTCTGGTCTGCATTGAAGGATGTTAGTGCCTCTGGTTGTTAAATTTTTTATTCTTGCCTTTTTAAATAGAAATCTTATCTTTGAAAAACATGGTTCAGGAGCAGCCCCAAGAAAGACCCATTAGTATGGTTCTCTGAAGGGAGTCTCCAAGAATCTACATTGTTAAGCAATCATCCTAAATTACTCACATTAAAATTGATAACTACTATTAAACAGCTAGAAGTAGGTATTAAGGGTTTTCCTCTCACATGGAGTCTGCCAATCATGTGTGCCATGGGACTAGATCCCTGGATGAGTTGATCCCCTTTCTGAAGCCATGATCGTCCACACAGCCCATTGCTCCTCTTGGCCTGGACTCTTCACGGTGTCACGCAGATGCCAATGACTCCTGCTCGGCAGTGTCAAGAGACCTGACTGAATTCCTGGCAAGCTGTCAGACAACTCAGTGTGCTGTTTCCCCAGCCACTTCCCCAGCCAGTTTCTCAGAAATACTTGAGGCTCCTGCTGGGCGAGTTCCTCTGAAACCATGGCCTCTCCGCTGAAGCAGGAGAGCTTCCTACATTGGTTTTTTTTTTTTATTTTACTCCTGTAAAGTGCAAGGAGTTGCTTTTTTCATCTGTCATCCTTTCTTTCCTCCTCCACTCAGCAGTCACAAACACTTTCTGGGTAGGATCAACCAGGCTGGCTTTGAGAGAACAGCAAAGAGGATGCAGCAAAGACGGTTGCCTCCTTTTTCTTTTCTTTCTTTTTTTAAACTTCAGAGGCTAACTTTAAATACAAAGAGAATATCAGAGAATAACTTGAAATATCAAGATCTCAACCCTGGGGTTTCAGAGAACCTTATAGCACAATCACGTGGTGATTCTACAGAGAAATACAATCAGTGGGAGATGATGATGGATGGATGGGTGGATGGATGGATGGATGGATGGACAGGTGGGTGGGTGGATGGAAGGATAGATGGGTGGATGGATGGATGGATGGATGGATGGATGGATGGATGGATGGATGGAAGGATGGAAGGATAGATGGATGGATGGATGGATGAACAAACAGACAGGTAGATAGATCCTATCCATGGAGTCGACTTAAGCAAATAAGGAGAATATGTCCCTCCATCAATAGTCTAGAAGCTGGAGATCCAGGAGAGCCTGGAGAACAATTCAGGTCAAGCCCAAAGAGCTAATAACTGTAAGTGTCAAGGGAACAGGAAAAGTCAGTATCCCAATTCTGAAAGAGCAAACTCAACTTTCTTCCTCCACTTTGATCTATCTAGTCCCTCAACAGAGGGACTGATATCCACACATATGGGTGAGGGTAGTTTCTTTACTGTTTCAAATTCCTTATAACACAGATATGGGGGAGAAATGAAAGAATGCTTCATTGAAAACTCCTTGTTGGGATTGGAGGGAGTTTCAGTTATGCTCGTCACACAGGCAGGAGGAGATGAGTTCAATCCCTGGTACCCACACAAAAAGCTGGGTTTGGCAGGCAGAGCCCACCTGTCATCCCAGCGCTGTGGAGGCAGGGGGATCCCTGGGATGTGTAGGTGAGTCAGTCTAGACACATTGGCAAGTTCTAGTTTCAGAGAGGTAACTTCGAGGGCAACACCTGACATAGCCTCTGGTTTCTGCCTACACTCAACCTGTCATTGCCTTCCAGTTTATAGGAACTTCTGTTTTTCTTCTATCCCCTAAGGTTTTCAGAGTTTCTTTTTTTCACAATCATACTTGCATCTCTAGCAATGAGCACAAAGCAAGCATATATATACGAGTAATCATGACTTTAATAACAGGTTTTTAGTTTCCAATATAATTAAACTCATCAGAAGAGAAAACAGACTTCACAAATTTCCTTGCAAAGTTCATAGGTGATGAACTGCCCAGCTGCTAGCCAGGACTAAAGCTGGAAGTTCTGTACTATTTGAAATTTTAAAAAAAATTCAGGTCTGCTTTTGTTTCATAAGAATTATTATTGATATCACATTTCTGTCTGCCCTTTTATGCAGTAGCTTTTCCATTGTACCCCTTCCTCTTTATGAAGTCTGTCATCATCAACTGAAAACTGTAAAGATTTGATGAACTAAATCTTTGGTCTTCAAAGTTTTTTCTCTCATATTTCCTAGAAAAACTTTGGGACCCTGCACACACCCCACATGCCTTGCATAGTTTCCATTTGATTTAGGGATTTTTATTCTGTTTTTACTTATTTACTCCTGTGTTCATGTGGGGAGGGCACACACGTGCCACAGTGCATGGGTGGAGGTCGGAGGACACCTCTTTTTGGAATTTAAAAGTTTTATAGATTATATTTATCATACATTTTAGTACCCAACTGGCCAAATCAACATAAATATATAGGGAAATTTGATAAATAATTATTTTTGAAACCTATTAGTTTTATTAGAAAATTAAACTGAATTAACAGATGTATCTTTTTAAAATCAGTTTGTATATTTATGTCTATTACTGGTAAAAAGAAAATTAACAAAAGTCAGCATTCTGTTTTTCCTTTTACACATATAAGTCTTGAGAAACTAAATAAGTACTAAATGTATCAGGTGTTTTCTCATGCAAATATCACTCTTTTTTACTCTTTTATTACTTCTTAGTTTTAAATCAAAAAGTGCATAGTACATTATTACCAAAAACATTTTACATTACATAGTCATCAATAAGTTGGATAGGTGTCCTTTGAATTTTATTAAAAATAAAAAAATTGAAAATCATGTAATTTCCAAGATAAGCAGATAATAGATGACTGATCAAGATGGATAAACAGATGGATGGATGATGAGATGAATAAATATTTACTAGCCATTAGAGTTTTGTCATTGTTTCGGGTTTGTAAGAAGTCTAACCTCGCCCTCAAAAATGCTTACTCAATCTCAGAGTAGTTCAGTGGTAAAGCACTTGCTAGCATGCCAAATACCCTAGATTCCATCACCAACACAGGAAAAAGGAAGAAAGGAAGGAAAGAAAGAAAGAGAGAAAGAAAAGCTTTAAGCCCTAGTATGTGAGTGTTGACGTGGCTGTTTCTCTTTTACTTATAAGCATCTTGCTTACAGGCCTAAAATAGATGAAGCTGGAAATAAAAACAAAAGGGTGGACTTGTAAGTTGGGCACAATGCTAAATTTCATTTTTAAAGGACATCTCAAAATGCTTCATCTTTATGTGATAAGCAAGACAAGCAATGACAGTTGAGGACATGCCTACAGATGCTGGTAATTTCTTCCAAAAGATGATAGAGGACAATTAGATTTACATAATTAAGTACTTGAAAGAATTGGAACCAGCATATTAGCATCTGAAATGGAGAGATTAAGCATGATAGAACCATCTCAGTTGTCTAATGTGGTCACAGAATACAGATCTGCATTTGGGGAAGTTTTTGTTGTTTTAACGTAAGTTAAAATCATACTTTTTATGCTTTTAGCAGAATGTCTTAAATATTCTATGTAAATTGTCAACAAGAGAAAGAACTTGACCTCTAAGACATATAAGAAAACACAATGAAGTGGGGATTGAAGAATATACTCTTGGATAATGTGTGGCTCATCCAGAAAACATAAAACAAACGCAAAAAAACATTATTTGCCAATAAATATCATATAGGACTAATGCAGACCTCTAGGTTTACTAGGAGAAAGAGCTAAAGGCAAGCCTAAAATTATGACAAAGTCAGTGGAAGAAATGTATTTCCCTGCCTACACTAGGTTACAGGTATCTGTTATTCTCCACCTGCCCAGCAGGTGGCAGCATAAGACAATGTTCCTAGGACTGATAACGCTTTCTATTAAAAAGTCTCAAATTTTAAAATAGATGAGTAACGAAGGTGGGATGACGAAATATTCAAGTGAGGCTATATATAGGGCGATTTTTAAAGGGATCTGGGCTCAGTTCTGAGTGAGATGGCGGGAGTAAAATGAGATGGCTGAAAACCCACTTGGCTTGTATGGATATCCCTTGTCTTTGCGGAGTTCCTGGAACTTTGTGGTGACCTGGTGGAACTCAGCATGGTCAAAATTCAGCTGTCAGCACAGTGGGCACCGTTCCTCGTGCTCCAGGAACCATAGATCAGAGGTGCAGGGAGAAGATCCTACCGGCACTAAACATACACCCAACGTTCCTTCTCTGAATGTTCCTGCAGGTGTTAGGGTCGGAGCCTGGGCTCCGGGGAGCACAAACAAGCCAGGAATTCAGCCACCTGCCCTCACTAGGCCAGTTAAACTGACAAACGATATTGGAAAGCAGAGAGGGAAGAGCAAGTGAGGTCTAGGGACTCGCAAGTCCAGCCTCGAGATCTGGATATCAGGTTTAAACAGAGAGCAAAGAAAGCCAGCTAAGCAGCTCCTGCTCAGAGGGGCCCTGCCCGTCATTCAGACATTCCTGTCTAGGCTCCCTCTGCCATGCAAGGTAGTCTGACAAGCTGTCAGAACTGTGGAAATCTCTTCCTCTGGCTAGCATCAGGCTTCATTTCTCCCTTCCCCCGAATGAGATTTCTGGGGAAAACTGACACTTCTTGAGATCCGTTATCTGAGAGCTGAAGGGGGGGGGGGGGAGGGCACGGGTGACATTCTAGATACCTTCCTTCCAGCCAGGATGGTGGCTTTAAATGATGCGGTGTTCGAATTATTTACATCACATTTGCCGGTATGGAGGGCTGTTCTCAAGCCAGAGATGTTTTACAGTATACAATAGAATATGTGCAGGTTACTAGCAAGTGTTCCATTTTATATAAAGGACTCGAATATCCACAGAGGTTGGATGTCCTAGGGCCAGTGCCCAGAGAACAGCAAGGAATGTAGAACGGTAACCGATGAATGGAGTAAGTACAGCAAACCTGTGAGTGTCTGTCTTGGATGCCTAGCAACAGCCATCCTTGGGAGTTCAGCTGCACCCTCTTACAGAGGAATTATCCCAGCTGGGGGACGAACCTGGGCATCCAGCCACTCTCTACCACCTGTCCTTGGTTGCCCTGCTTTAATTACACGTGGCCTGGGAAGGGGCTAGGATATGTAGGCTGAGGACCTAGGGGAAAGGGCTCCATCTGGGGTGCTCTGGGGAAGCCCTCGCTTCCCCATGTTTGACATGGAACAGACCACCCCTCTGCCCATATGTTTGCCACACACGGACCAGACCACCCCTCCACAGTATGTTTGCCAAACATGGAACAGACCACCCCTCCACAGTATGTTTGCCAAACATGGAACAGACCACTCCTGCACCTGTATGTTTGCCACACATGAAACAGACCACCCCTCCACAGTATGTTTGCCACATGTCTGGTCCGTGTGTGGCAAACATACTGTGGAGGGGTGGTCTGGTCCGTGTGTGGCGAACATACTGTGGAGGGGTGGTCTGGTCCGTGTGTGGCAAACATACTGTGGAGGGGTGGTCTGTTCCATGTGTGGCGAACATACTGTGGAGGGGTGGTCTGGTCCGTGTGTGGCAAACATACTGTGGAGGGGTGGTCTGTTCCATGTGTGGCGAACATACTGTGGAGGGGTGGTCTGGTCCGTGTGTGGTGAACATACTGTGGAGGGATGGTCTGGTCCGTGTGTGGCGAACATACAGGTGACATACCGTGCCCTAAGCCATATGATACTTACTAAAATCTTCAGCTATAAGTGGAACTGTTTGCAGCTTTGAGTTTTGTGTTTGACACCGGCATTGGCTTTAAGGCTTCATGCACACTAGGCATACTCTACCAGTGAGCTACCAGCATACTTGCAAGTTTGGGATAAAAAGGGGCCAAATCTTAGATAACTCAACCAAGAATGGTGGTGTCTAATATACAAGAATGATTATTCTGGACAAAATGTCAAGCCACTCACATTCATAGCAAGCCCGTCTGGAAATTAGTATTCATACCGTGAATTAAGGGAATTAAGATACTACCCTCCTGGAATGCCTCACATACAGCATCAGCTAGAAATAGCGAAAGGCTGACAGGCCAGCTTTCAAACACTTTTTCTTTAACGGCAGCCTCCCTGTGGCCTAGAAAAGGCAGTAGGAACCCACTCCCAGGTGCAACAGATGGTTCAGGCGTTGGGTTATTTGTGATAACCACTGCATTCCACACACTAGCCCACACACTAACACACAAAGGCCACAGAGCCATTGGGTTCAGCCTGATTAAGCCATGTGCTGGCCTGCTGGGTTCTATGCTGCTTTTCATTTGGGAATGGAATCAGCCTGTGGCTTGTGGCTTTGATTCTCAAAGTAGTGAGAACAGCAGAATTCTAGCCAGATAGCAGAAAATTTCTCAGACTTCTGCTTGGATTCAGAGAACAGCCGACTTGACAGAAGGCAGAAAGCCAGCGAGTTTAGCTCGCTCCGTGACAAGAGAGCAGAAAGAAAGATCAGTGTTGCTTGCTTCGGTCTCTCTCCAGCATCATGTGAGAAGGTGGGCTGAGAGACCTGAGGAAAGGAAGGCACAGCCCTGGAGGTCTCTAAGTAGGTGCTGATTGAAACCCAGAACAGATCTTCTGGCCCTCTGCTTCTTCACCTGGCCAGCCACACCTCCGGGAATACTTCCTGGTTGCTGCCCTACTTAATGAAACCAGCTAAAGCCTCAGTTCAAATTCTCCCCCTTGAAACTGTTTGTCCCCATCACCACTGGGACCAAAAGTAATTTCAATTTTAATTCACATTGCACTCACATAGTAGCAGAGATTTTTCACAGTGTGAACTGTGTGTAAGAATAACTCAATGTGCTTGGTTAAAAGACAAATGCCTTGGCTTCGGGCTGTAGCTGTTCCAGACAACGGAGAAGAACAGGCCTGCAGTCTGCACTTTCCTGTTTGTGATGGCAAATCTCGGTTGGCAACTGGACACACCGGGGAAGAGGGAGTCTTGACTGAGTAATTGTCTGCATCTGATTAGCCTGTGGCCATGTCTTTGAAGCACTTCCTTATTTTATTTTTTATTGAATTTATTGAACTATATATTTTTCTCCACTCCTCTTCCTTTCTCTTCCCTCCCCTTCTCCCATGATCCCCATGCTCCCAAATTACTCAGGAGATCTTGTCTTTTTCTACTTCCCATGTACATTAGATCCATGCATGTCTCTCTTAGGGTCCTCTTTCTTGTCTAGGTTCTCTGGGATTGTGTATTGTAGGCTGGTTTTTCTTCGCTTTATGTCTAAAAGCCACTTATGAAGGAGTACATATGATATTTGTCCTTCTGGGTCTGGGTTACCTCACTCAGAATGATGATGTTTATAGATCCATCCATTTGCCCACAAATTTCAAGGTGTCATTTTTTCCACTGTGTAAATGTACCACATCTTCTTTATCTATTCCTCAGTCGAGGGGCATTTAGGTTGTTTCCAGGTTCTGGCTATGACAAATAATGTTGCTATGAACATAGCTGAACACATGTCCTTGTGGTATGATTGAGCATCCTTTGGGTATATACTCAAAAGTGGTATTGCTGGGTAGGTTGTTTCCTAATTGTCTGAGAAATCATCATACTGATTTCCAAAGTGGCTGTACCAGCTTGCACTCCCACCAGCAATGCAGGAGTGTTCCCTTTACCCCACATCCTGTTCAGCATAAGCTGTCATCAGTGTTTTTAATCTTGGCCATTCTTACAGGTATAAGATGGAATCTCAGAGTTATTTTTGATTTGGATTTCTCTGATATCTAAGGATATTGAACATCAAGTGTCTCTTAGCCATTTTAGATTGCTCTGTTGAGAGTTCTCTGTTGAAGTCTGTACCCCATTTTTTATTGGATTATTTGTTTTTCTGATGATCAATTTCTTGAGTTCTCTGTATATTTTGGAGATCAGTCCTCTGTCTGATGTGGGGTTAGTGAAGATCTTTTCCCATTCTGTAGGCTGTTGTTTTGTCTTGTTGACCATGTTCTTTACTTTGCAGAAGCTACTCAGTTTCAGGAGGTCCCATCTATTAATTATTGCTCTCAGTGTCTGTGCTACTGGGGTTATATTTAAGAAATGGTCTCCTGTGCCAATGTGTTCAAGTGTACTTCCCACTTTATCTTCTATGAGGTTTAGTGTGGTTGGTTTTCTGTTGAGGTCTTTGATCTGTTTGAACTTGAGTTTTGTGCATGGCAATAGATATGGATCTATTTTCATTATTCTATAGGTTGATATCCAGTTATGGCAGCACCATTTGTTAAATATATTTTCTTTTTTTCATTTGATATTTTTTGCTTCTTTATCAAAGATCAGGTGTTCATAGGTGTGTGTATTGATGTCCAGGTCTTCTATTTGGTTCCATTGGTCCTCCTGTCTGTTTTTATGCCAATACCAGGCTGTTTTCAGTATCATAGCTCTGTAGTAGAGTTTGAAGTCAGGGATTGTGATGCCTTCAGAAGTTCCTTTACTGTACAGAATTGTTTCGGCTATCCTGGATTTCTTGCTTTTTGATGGAGGAAGGTCATTGGTTAATTAAATAAACTGCTTGCCCTGATAGGTTAGAACATAGGTGGGTGGAGTAAACAGAACAGAATGCTGGGAGGAAGAGGAAGGGAACTCAGACTCGATAGCTCTGCTCTCTGAGGCACACGTGATGAAGCTCTGACCCAGGATGGATGTAGGCTAGAATTTTCCTGTTAAGACTGACGCTACACAGATTATTAGAGATGGGTTGATCGGGATATGAGAGTTAGCCTGTAAGGGCTAGAGTTAATGGGCCAAGCAGTGTTTAAAAGAATACAGTGTCCGTGTAATTATTTCGGGGCATAAGCGAGCAGGCGGCCGGGGTGCTGGGGACTCAGCCCTGCCACTCCTATCACAACAGCTTTTCCATATAAAGTTGAGTATTGTTCTTTCAAGGTTTGTGAAGAATTTTTCTGGAATTTTGCTGGGCATTGTATAGAATCTGTAGATTGCTTTTGATAAGATTGCCATTTTTACTATGTTAATTCTACCTACCCATGAGCATGGGAGATCTTTCCACTTTCTGGTGTCTTCTTCAATTGCTTTCTTCAAAGATTTAAAGTTCTTGCCATACAAGTCTTCCACTTGTTTGGTTAGAGTTACTCCAAGATAGTTTATGTTATTTGTAGCTATTGTGAAGGGGAATGGTTCTCTGATTTCTTTCTCAGCCCATTTATCATCTGTATAAAGGAGGGCTACTGATTTTTCTGAGTTAATCTTGTATCCTGCTATGTTACTAAAAGTGTTTATGAGTCGTAGAATTTCCTTGGTAGAATTTTGGGGTAACTTATGTAAACTGTCATATCATCAAAAATAGTGAGAGTTTTACTTCTTCTTTTCTGATTTGTATCCCCTTGATCTCCTTTTCTTGCCCTATTGCTTTAGCTAGAACCTCAAGTACTATATTGAATAGATATGGAGAGAGTGGAAAAACTTGTTCCTAAATTCAGTGGGATCTCTTTGATTTAGTTTGATGTTGGCTATTGGCTTGCTGTATGTTGCCTTTGTCGTGTTTAGGTATGTCACTTGTATCCCTGATTTCTCCAAGACTTTCATCATGAAGGGATGTTCTATTCTGTCAAAGGCTTTTTCAGCATCTAATGAACTACTAAAGAAATAGAAACAATCATCAAATGTCTCCAAACAAATAAACGAGCAGGACCAGATGGTTTCAGTGCAGAATTCTACAAGACTTTCAAAGAAGAACTAATACCAATACTTCTCCAATTGTTCTACAAAATAGAAACATAAGGAAAATTGCCAAACTCTTTATATGAGGCTACACAAAGAAAGAGAATTACAGACCAATCTGTCATGAACTGTAGGGCCATATTATAAGGCCCACATTTCTACTTTCTATGGCAGCCAGAATTTTATGTCTTGGTCTGGGAGCAGCCCAGACCTAAATTAATGAACATATTGATGCAAAAATACTCAATTAAATATTGGCAAACCGAATCCAAGAACACTTTAGAAAAATCATCCACCATGACCAAGTAGGCTTTATCCCAGAGATGCAGGGATGGTTCAACATAAGAAAATCTGTCAATGTAATCCACCATATAAACAAACTGAGAAATAAAAACCACATGATCAACTCATTAGATGCTGAAGCCCTTTCTTCAATGCTAACTGATGTCGGAGGGCCCAGCTCCTGTGGATGTGCCAACCCGAGGCAGATGGGCATGGACTGCTACTTGCTCAGCCATGTTCATTGCTGCTCTAATCACAAAACTGAGAAAATAGAAACAACCTAGATGTCCTTCAACTGATGAGTGGATAATGAAAATATGGTACACATCCCAAATACTACGAGATACTATTAAGTTTTAGAGAAAGAAATGAAATTTGAGGGTTAATGAATGGAACTAGAAAAGATCATAGAAGTGAGGTAACTCAGAAATACACACATCACACATCTCTCATCGGAGGCGCCTAGATTCACATTTTCAAATATGGAGTACATACGCTGAGTAACTATAGAAACCAGAAAAGTAAAAAGGGACCATAGTGGGGGGAGGTGAATAGGGTGGGGAAAGAGAGGGTACAAATGATCTGAAGGGGAAAACAAGGGAACTGAGAGAGGGGGAGAGACAAATACAGAAGAAGGAAAGAGGAGATAAGTATGTCTGAAAAAGTTACAAAAAAGCATGCTACTAATTATCTACAAAAACTTATAATACACTTATGTGTGTGTGTGTGTGTGTGTGTGTGTGTGTGTGTGTGTGTGTTGAAAATTTCCTACCTGGCCTGACAATGCTCCCTTCAAGAGCAATGGACTTTTAAACAAAACTCCAATACTGGACAAAAAAAAAGTCCTATTTGAGTTGATCCAAATTGTTTGTCCAAGAGACCCCCACCCCAAACATTATAGGCTATTGCTATTGCCATTTGTTTTCCCCAAGAAGTAGAAAGTAAGTTCCTATTGCTAAAGACACCATGCACTTTGAACATAGTGGTCAGAATCCTTCCCCTACCCCAGCTGGATCTGATCTGGAAACTTCTTCCCCGAGGACTACCAGAAGATATGCAGCAAACTTTCAGTGAGGACAGCAACCCAGCTAGGACACCTATGAACTGCAACAATGACAAGCATGGAGCAATAACCCTAAAGGGGCAGTAGTGACAGGATAGTAACCAACAGCTCTCTAACTGGACCTAAGATCCAACCAACAAGAGGGAAATCGTGCCTGGAAATGGAAACCCAGCCAACTACTCATGGCTGGTGAAGTCATGAATCTTGAAGGAGAACCTCCAACTGTCGCTGTTTAAAGCCAGCCTTGTTTTGGAATACTTCTATACATTGTGTGAAGATGTATCACTGTGGTTGATTTAATAACGAGCTGAATGGTCAATAACTAGGCAGGGAGAGGTTTTGTGGGACTTCTGAGGACAGAGAGGATTTGGGGAAGAAAGCAGGGCTGCCAGCATGATAGAGAGTGAGCAAGACTTGCAGGAGGAGAGTTAAAAGCCATGAGCCACATGGCAGCACATAGACAAATACAAATGTGTTCATTTAAGTTATAAGAGCTAGTTAGAAAGAAGACTATGCTATAGGCTGAACTTTCATAATTAATAATAAGTCTCTGTGTCACGATTTGAGGACTGGCAGTCCAAAACTGCCTGCTATACAGCATAATACCTAACTACATTCTAAATATTTGTTCTTATATCCACAGGTAAGTGTAATTTTCATCCTTCAACAAGCAAACTTCTCTTTGCAAAAGACAAAGACCATTACAAAAAAACCACTACCAGTCTAAATGCACAGTTGTGGAGCTCAGTCCCAGTAATATAGCAACAAAACAAATCCTGCACCTAAGTCTCAGGGAGCATTTCAGAAGAGGGGATGGAAAGATAGAGCCAGAGAATCAGGGAGTTTGTCATGAGATTCTTGCTGTGGGAAGGCCGCTTGTTGGTTCCCGGCTGCTCAGCCCCAAAATAATCACACAGAAGCTATATTATTTAAATCATTGCTTATCCCATTAGCTCTAGCTTCTTATTTTCCCTTTGAGATGGGATACAGAGTGGCATTTGAAAATGACAGATGGGAGTGGATCTAGACATCTGTAAAAATTGTGTAAAAGAGAAGAAAGCGTGACTAGTGTATAATCCTGGACAGAGGTGGATGGGAGGGTCTACAGGGAGATGGATGGAAGGGTCCTGCTTAGATAAGACATAGACAGATCTCTACACACAGGCAGGAATACATGCAAGCAAATACTGGTACACGTGTAGAAGTAGACAGGGAAGGGTGTGCACACTGCTGGAATAAAATCATCAGCTGAGAATCAGGCTTGGAAAATTTGGGGTTAAAAATGTGAGCAAAACAGTAGCTACCTCTGGTCTGTGTGCATGTGTGTGTATGAGTGTGTGTGTGTGTGTGTGTGTGTGTGTGTGTGTGCACGCACACGTGTGTGTGTACAGGGTTGAAACCATCCAGGGCTGTGGTTTTGCTAGGCAGGGAGTATAAATCAAGAGAGATGTGGAAAGGAGTGTTTGTGATGACCGATGATAGAAATTGCAGTTTTCAAAATAGGGCATTATGTGGGTTTTATGTCAAATCAATTAACAGAAATAGGCCATGGCTGTCAAAGTAAACATTTGCTCATGACTCTGTCTTGTAATCAGCATCACCTAAGCTAGAAATCATTTTTAATTGCATCTCAATCTGCTAAATGAATTTGTGTGCCCTTTGGAGTTAGCCTGTGCCAAGGAAAAGGCTCTCCTTTGGGAGGGCAGTCAAAACGCTGGCATGTTTTCTGGTTGTCTGCACTGGAGGCTAATAACCCACTCTGCCTTCTTGACTTCAAGTGGCAAGTTACCCTTTGTCATTTGCCAGGGCTGACCTTACTGTAGATGAACTCAGAGCCTTAGCATCCAGTTCCAGCAGTGCAGCAAACTTATATTGCTGAGGGCATATATTCTCATCTATTGTCTTGGCTAATTATCCAAACATCACCAGCATGACAATCTTCTAGCATGAAGTATTAATCATAAATTGAAATTTAAGTGGTTTTATCAATCAAATACACTTTACATTTGAATTTATCATATGCTAACATGTTCTCCCTCAGGTGCACAGGATGGTAGCTTTAAGATCCACATGCACCCACACTTCAGGAATCAAAACATTTCAACATTCAGGTAAAATCTGAGGGGTGTGTTGTGAGTGTGTGTGTGTGTGCGCGCGCGCGTGTGTGTTCAGGTACTACAGCCTATGTGTGTATTGCATGTACATACGTATGCAGAGGCCAGAGATCAACCTCAAGCTTGAGATGCTATTCACCTTACTGTCTGAGACACGGTCTTTTCCTGAGCCGGAATGTGCTGGTTAAGGTAGACCAGTTGGCCAGCAAGCCCCAGGGATATATCTATTTTTCTATCCTTGGTGCTAAGATTACCACTATGTACCAGCCCATCTGTTTGCTTGCTTTTAATTTTGGAGATCAAACTCAGAGCCTCATGCTTACAGGACAATCAGTCCTATTGAACTATCTCTCCAGGCTAAGTTTTTTTGTATATATTATTAAAGGATTATTGAAACATAGTTATGAGCATTCATTCATGTTTTATCCATAGTTATGTTCCCGTCCCAATTGCTGAGAAATTGAAACAGAGAGTGTAGGACCAGAAACCTGGATACTTTTCTGGCCCTTAGTAGAAAAGGTTTGCCAAACTTATCCTATTGCTCCATTTATTTTTATCACAATACTTGCCATAATTTATATGATTGTCTATATCTTCTTAGCTTTGGAATGTAAGCTCCATGAGGGTAGGGTTTTGATGATCTAATAAAAAAAATTGTCTGAGAGATAATATCCAAAGAATAGTGACACTTGGGGATGACAGCACAATAGCTAGAAGGCTTTGCTATGGGAAGACACGACATGGAAACTGTGGGTGTATCAAAGACGCTGAGGCAGGGAGACTTCTCAGAGACAGAGATAGGATTGCGTCAGGTAATTAGAGGCAATAATCCTTGGGCACAGTGGCTAGTAACAAATGTGGTGTCAGCCCAAGATGGCGGTGTCCGTTTATGGAAGGAGGTGGTGGTCTCTGTACAGACTATGGTTATAGCAGTCTTTTGAGAGTATTATGTCTGGCAACTGTGTAGCAGTCTGACAATCATAGTAGCTCAGCTTTGTCTCCTCTGGAGGTTGTAGTTAGGGTGGACAGGCTCCCTTTCAATCTGACAAATTCACATTTGCTTAGCTGTTTCGTCTGCAGCCTTCACCACTGGATGTGACCAGTAGGTGATCGATAAATACTTGTTGAGGAATAACTGACTCACTTTATTCTGACTTCAAAAACCTCTGGCAATTTCCCATTTTCAAAAAGCTAGACAGACCAAAGAGAGTGGTTATCTGACCCCTCTGCAGTTAAGATGTGATCATGGAGGGTCCGGAGTGCAGCAGTTTCCAATTTATACAAGGATGAGGCGGGAAGTGGTGGTTAGATCACGAGGCTCCTCGCTCAATTCAGGCTGGTACACCAGGCAGCAGAACCTGTCAGCGCCTTGTTTCTGGTTGCTTGGGCTTCCAAACTGTGAAAAGGTAGGATTAGTTTTGGCTTTTCATGAACAGCTTGGTTTCCATTACTCTGTCAAGCAACACTCAGCTGAGTGGGGCACTCCTGTAATGTAGGTCTCCTTTATTGCGGTTTTTAGAATGGTTGCATTGCCTCTGAAAATTTCTCTCAGTCTTAGACTTGATTATTTAGATGTATTGGATGCTATCTAATTTTAGAATTATGAATTATTAATATGTTGTTGGTGATAATAAACTTTTATTGATGAGACTGAAAAATCGCTTAATCCATTGAGCTATCTCCCAGGCTAAGATTTTATTTTTTGTTTTATGTCATAAATAAAGCATTGGAACACAGCCATGAGCTTTCATCCATGTATTGTCCAGAGCTAACTTCCTGCCTCAACTGTAGGGTGGTAGAAACAGAGTGTTCTATAACACAATGTATATATTTAAAAAGAAAAGCTGGAAAAAGTTACCTATGAAACAGTACAAGTGGGACCATTTTTGCCTATGCCTCATCTTCTCCACGGGGTGGTCGAAACAGAGTGTTCTATAACACAATCTGTATATTTAAAAAGAAAAGCTGGAAAAAGTTACCTATGAAACAGTACAAGTGGGACCATTTTTGCCTATGCCTCATCTTCTCCCTGAAGGGAGAAGGGTCCTGAAGCATTTACTGTGGAGCAGAGGGGAGAGATGAGCCATTTTGTTGGTCCTGCCACTGCTACCCCTTGCTCATCTCCCTGACCAAAGCCAAAAGAATTTGGAAGTAATAAGGAAATAGCTGCCTGAAGTTACCAAATGTGACTTATGGAAAAATAATTTAGAAGTAAAAAAGCCTCAAATGACATTTGGCAGTAAAATGCCCCCCAAATATACCCAGAAGCTAACAGACTGACAGTCATTTAGGAGTTTTAGTGACTCAGTCACCTCTGAAATAAGATCCAAGATTGGAACTGGCCATCAGTTCTGCAACAATCTGCCTTTCTTCAGGCCTGGTCTGTCTACTAGATTCTTGTATTTTCAACTTAAAAACATCAAAGACAGGGTTGGGGATTTCTTTCGGTGGGAGAGTGCTTGCCTGGTATGCACAGTGCCCTGGGTCCAATCCCCATTGTCCCCAACCCACATCCTACTCCCCTCCAGCAAAATGTATGTATTTACGTTCCGAGTCAGGTGAATGTATTTCCTCCCTCTTTGCTGCCTGTTGTTATTTCCCTCCACGTAACACACTCTTTGTGTTGTCCTAAACAGGACTGGGATGCTGGCTACCATGCATTTTCAAAATTTCTAACATGTTTTCTTTTTCCCTTGCTTCCCCAAATACCTCAACATTTAGAAACAAGTGTGTGTGGAGGTGGGTGTTGGAAATTTTGTGTTTGCTGTTCCATGTCAAGAATGCCTATTGTGAAGGTTTTATTCAAGTGAAGGGTTCATTTCCCTTCCACCGTCTCTAGTAAGAGAAGTTCTCAGGGCTAAGGAGAACAATACACAATGCCTATACTTCCCCATGGAAGAGTCTCATGGAAGCCTGGAGCACTTTTTATAGAATTTGTTTATTGACCCTCCCTGACTGCTCTGTAACACGGCATCTCTAACCACCCTTTCTCCCCTTCCCTGATTGCTCGTCTCCAGAGCACAGACCATCCTGGTACATGTTATTCCCGTATTAAACTGCTCACACCTCAGCTGCCTGTTCCTACCGGCAGGAAGCTCCAGGTTTACATTCCACTGAATGTAAGAGTTTTGAAAAGTAGCCAACATATGGAAGGTGCTATACAACTCAGTCATGCCTTAGCTCCCTTGGTGGGTTGGTTCCGTGACCTCAGACAGATACCAAAAGTTCAAGGATGCTCACACGTCTGTATAACATAGCGTGGCACTTACTTATAACCTCCACACATCCTCCTTTGTGCACACATTATATCTGCTTTAGTTATAATGCTTAAATCGATGTGAATAGCTGTCTGATTTAGGGGACGGTGACAAGAAAGACGTTTGCACATGCTCAGTACTAATGCCATGTTTGTAAGCATTTGGGGCTCAGTCTGGTTAAATACAAGGGTGAAGAACACGTGGCTACTAAGAACTGTGTGGTTATTGAATCCAACAAATGCCCTTGGTCCTCAATCCTGATTGTACCATGTCTTGTTCCCCTTGCAATGTCACTGGTCTCTTTCTTTATTATTTGGTTGCAAAGCCTCCACCCATCCAGCGCATTTTGGTAACCCAGCTCTGGGTCTCGTGGAACGGTTTGCTCCATCTCACAGAACACCAGGACAATATGGTCTCCGCTGGGCCACCTGCAGCCAATAACTGTTCTAGGAACATGAGAACTCCACTCGCTTGCCCACAGTTCTGCCCCGCTTTGAGGAACCTTGTCTGAGACACTGAGTGACTGAACGAGTACATGGTAATAGTTCACAGGAACTCAAATTATCCCTTGAAAATGTCTCAGTGATGACAAACACTTCCATCTCATTTCTCGCAACTCTACTCAAAGCGTAACAGATTGAGATTTGCCACCTGAGTGTGTGGTACAGTTAAACACCAAGAGAACATTTTAGAAAGGGCTCAGCTTCAGAAGTGACTTCAAAAACAGTGATTACAAACCAGAAGGGGGAGGAGTAAGGCTTCTTTGATGTATGCTTATGATTAGAAAAGCATTGCTCTTTTGCCAACAGGACCACAACGCAGGGCATCTTTAAATGCATTTGTCTGCTTCTCACAACGCTGGTACCTTCATTTCTCAGTCAAGATGTAGGTAAAATAAGTTCACTTTGCATTCCTCGGAGCCCCACTAGCAAAGCCGCATGCACATTTGCATGGCTAATTTTGATTACATTGCACTGTCTCTGAGTACCATGTTTGCTTTGCAAATGCCCTCTCTAGATTTGCATTGTCACAGCAGTGCACAAGTGCATTTTGTTCAAAGTTTTCCAGATGCTTGCTATAGCTCCAAACTTCTCCAGGTAATTCAAATTCTCCAAAATAGCTTTCCTTTGCGTTTATTTAATCTCAGTGAAACTGCATGTCTTCTGGAAAGAGACATCCCTTTCTACGGGTCCATGAAGACACTGAATGGGAGAGACATGATTCACAGCTTGTAAGGCTCAGGGACTCTGTTGTCAGGGGCTGTCTTCCACTCCCTTGAGAGGCGGTGCTAAAGCTGCTAAAACTGAGAACTGAAGCGAGTCAGCTTAGTAATTTCACAGCATTTGGGATCCCGGATAAAGGAAGTGGTTTAGAAGGAAATGTTTACAATAGTGTATGCATATTTTGTTTCTGATTCTCTTTTCTACGTAATTTTTTCATTAATGCAAAGGTTATGAGCAGTTCAGCCAGACAGCAGAGTAAAGACTCTTCCTGCCTAAGCCTGACAACTTGAATTTGATCCTTTGATCCCTGGAACCCATTACGGTAAAGGAGTGAACCAACTCCACAAAACTTTCCTTTGACTTCCACACGCACTCCATGGCAGGAGCAGCACACACATATACACACACACACATGCACGCACACACACATATGCACGCACACACACATATGCACACACACACGCACTCCATGGCAGGAGCAGCACACACATATGCACACACACATGCACGCGCACACACACACATATGCACACACACATACACACACATATGCACACACACGTACACACATATGCACACACCCACACGCACGCACACACACACACACACACACACTCCATGGCAGGAGCAGCACCCACATATGCACACACACACACACACTCACACAAACACATGTGCACACACCCACATGCACACACACACATGCACACACTCACACACATATGCACACACT
>NC_022009.1:82192147-82194268 GCF_000317375.1 Microtus ochrogaster
CACACACACACACACACACACACTCCATGGCAGGAGCAGCACCCACATATGCACACACACATGCACACACACACACACACACACATGCACACACACATGCACACACACACAAGCATAAATAATGAACTAAAAGTTAAAAAGTACATCTAGAAATGATTGCTGTGTGTCACCTACAGCAATCTATGCCTATCTTTACATATATGCATACTGTATAAATAACCACTAATAAGGCAAGAAGCAGGCCGTCACTACCCCACACTTATAGGCAATCTCACTACTACCCTTAAGATTCTCATAACTGAGTAAGCCTGTAAGCCTGTATATAGTCTTAGGACTTGGTGGAGGCATATTTGGGAAACTAGGTCACACGAGAGAAAAGCACTAAGGTTTAGTTTCATTCACTTTTCCTGTAATTTGACAAACACTGACTGTCACAACTAAGCACACCACTGCTCTTAAAGCTTGTGATGACTACATTGACTCAGAAGAACAGTAAGATGTTAAGTCCCAGTGCCATGTAAATGTTTTTAATCAGATTGGGTTTTTGTCTTGTTTTGCTTTGTTTTACAAACCTGACAACAGCTGCTTACTTCTTCCATTTTCTGGCACACATCTTCCCTCCGGCAGCAGTGACTCATGTCTACAGTGAGGTTTTGTTTCTCTGAGGAACCCCATCTCCCTGGGGACACACATCTGAGGAGCAGGTGCTAGATTGGGGCTGAAGGGAAGGGGAACCTTACTTGCCTGCTGTCAGTATAAGCTGAGCTCAGCAAAGGTGAAGGGGGGCTCTGAAGAGCCAGGAAAGCTGCCCCTCCTTTCCCATCCCATCTCAGGCCCACAAATAAAGCAGGAAAATCCATGGCGTTGTGTCGTGCCATATTATTGTGTAGCTATAACGTGATGGCCATGAGCCACGGGTCTACTACAGGTTCCTGTTCCCAATGAAGGTCAGTCATGGTAACTTCCTGCAGCGATGGGTAAAGAACACCTTAGAAGGGAGAACCAACTGATGGGTCACAGACAACCTGAAAGCAGAGGGCAGACA
The DNA here is from genome assembly GCF_000317375.1 of Microtus ochrogaster. NCBI lineage: Eukaryota > Metazoa > Chordata > Mammalia > Rodentia > Cricetidae > Microtus > Microtus ochrogaster. Next base: position 82,193,193 of record NC_022009.1, read on the forward strand.
AAAACACGATCAATTCTACCAACATACCTGGAAGTTTCTGCAATCGCTACATTTTGTTTTGTTTTGTATCTTAGATGGACCTCAAAGGCACCAGGTTGACTTTGAACTTCTGACTTTCCTGTCTCCATTCCCTAAGTGCTGGATCACAGGCATAAACTGTTAAGCCCAGTTTTGTGTGGTGCTGGATTTGACCAGGACTTTTGCATGACAAGTGAACACTCGATGCACTGTGGCACATCGCCAGCCCCCAGATCCACAATGGTAGATCTGGGCACTTCGGTCAGGTGCAGGACACCATGGTGCAACACCCGAGTGAGCTGTAGCAGACCACAGCCACCAGGATAGTCAGTTCATAGCCAGGAATGGCTGGCCAGCTGGAGTAGTCACGCTAAACATTCCATGTGCCAGGAACTCAACAGTTTACATGGTATAGTTTTCAGAACTTGCCTTTCCCATTCCTTATGGTAGATATTACTAATAATGTCACTGTGCATGATTAAATGGGGAGAGAGAAAGAGGAAAATAAATGAATAAAAAGTACAAGCAAGGCCATCAAGTCAGTGTGGCAAAGAGGCAGTTTGGACTGGGGTTTTGACTCTGGGATGCAATAAAATGGATATAGTTCAAAAAATATTTTGAAGTTATAACAAACCAAGTCTGTGGTCAGTTTGAGGCAATTTGTGAGAAACAGGAAAGGGAAAACCCCTGGGTTCGTTCATATGCATCTGGGCAGATGTTGTTGCCTTGAACTACACAGGAAACACAGGAGGAGAGGGTCTGAGGGTGGGGTTTAGTGCATTCAGCTCCAGATCATTGAGAGGACTGTGGGACGCCTCAGCAACTCTCCAGGACACTGATGGCTGTGTGGGAACTGAGACGCTGCACTATCCTTTGGAAGCCGCTTAAAGATGGCTGGCTGATTGCTGACTATGCTCAGGAATGTGGGGGTGCACAGCTTCCATAGAGTGACTGCAGACTCTTGGAACACTACAGCCCATGAGTGTGGAGGTGTACAGCTTCCATGGAGTGGCCGTAGACTCTCAGAATACCACAGCCCATGAGCGTGGAGGTGTACA
>NC_022009.1:82194538-82226702 GCF_000317375.1 Microtus ochrogaster
CATTAGCGTGGAGGTGTACAGCTTCCATGGAGTGGCTGTAGACTCTCGGAACACTGCAGAACATTAGCGTGGAGGTGTACAGCTTCCATGGAGTGACTGTAGACTCTCGGAACACTGCAGAACATTAGCTTGGAGGTGTACAGCTTCCATGGAGTGACTGTAGATTCTCAGAACACTACAGAGCATGAGTGTGGAGGTGTACAGCTTCCATGAGGTAACTGTAGTCTCTCAACACTTTGCAGCAACACAACAAAAATTGCCTGAGGACAGCTGAAGGTCAATTTCACATCCAGTATAATCTGCAAATCAAAATTTGTCTTTCAGTAGCATGAGAAGCAAAACAAAATGGCACTCAAAGGGATGCAGTGATTATTCCAAGCTAAATGATATCAGAACTCAAGGACTCACCTTACCATTCATGAATCTTAGGAGGTTTCTCCTTGACAGTATACGTTAATTCATCTGCCTCTCTCAAGCTATAATTCCAAGCCCTGATCTAGGTAGAACCTGAATCACTTTACAGCACAAATCATAGGAATTACGTGGCTCAATGTGATTAATAAATGGTGTGCATTTTGTGTCTGTCACATCCTCAACAGCAGCGGTCGCTGTGGGCAAATGTCCTCACAATGGGAATCATTTCTGGTGGTGTTTTAGTAGGAAAGGCTATCAATGTTTGGGTGCTGCAGCTGTTGGGAGCCGTGAGCCCCCAGATCCTCAATCAACTTGTTTTCCCCTGATCTGAGTGCCTACAGCTTCTCTGAGCACGAGACCCTCAGGAGTTCCTGATGGCAGGAGAATGGTTTCTGGTGTGTTTGGCTGGGCATGGCTATCCCTACATAAGCTGCCCCTGAACACAATAAAGGGGGCATTCTTGGAGCATTCCGGCTTCAAGGATGACCCGTGTCTGTCTTGGGGCATTCCTGCATAAAAGATGACCCATCTCTGTCCATCTCTGTGAGTCTTTGTGTGTTTCAGTCTCCAGCCCCTTACCCGGTTCACAAACTGTATGGTGGCATACAGAGCGCAGACTGGCATCGTGCGCCGCAGCAACCATGCACAGGACAATCTGATCAGTTAATAACCATCGCATTATAAATAAACAGCAGGGTCACCTTTACTTCAAAGTGGATACACATCCAGATCATTTTTTCTTTGTATACAAATATACTAGTATCAGAAGCAGAACTCTGAGAGATGTCTTTGCTGCTGCTGGCAACACAATTCTTTGAGAAAAGACTTAAGGCAATTTGCAAGGACTTGGGAAAGATATAGAAGGATGGTCTAGACAGAGGTATAGATGAGGGACGTTACAAGCAAAACTAACACACACAGGAAATGAAAAAGGGTGACATGTTCAGAAAGCCATCGAGAGTTCAGCACACTGGATGTCATGGTGCATGTTCTAAGGCAGAAAAGTAGTGAGAGGTCACTAGCTACAAAGGCATAGAAGTATGAAGCATACATCCTGAAATCTACCTGCACAGGTAAGACTAGACCAGGGAAGGCCAACACAGATGCAGGAGCTGAGGTATAGAGGGCCACCGGGATCATCACCTCACTCTTCATAAACATCTTCATTTGTGACCTCACTGGACAGGGCCTTTCGAACCAACCCCCTGATTAGAAATGACAGCCCTACTATCATTCTCTTTGTACCTATCCTCCTACTGTTTTATTTTCTTTCCTAACATTTACACACACACACACACACACACACACACACACACAACACAGAGAGAGATTAAACATCTTCCTATAGCTATCCATCTCTGTATCTCTACTATCTATGAGGTATGAGATACACCTTGACATAGATGATAGAGATACAGACAGAGACAGCTGTAGGAAAATATTAAAGCCAATTAGCACAACTTGGAGGCAAATGTGGGTGGTGGGAAGGGAAAGCCTAAAAGATCCAGTTTCTAGCTCAGTTATTTGGGTTGACATCATAGAACAGGTTTGGCTGGGGGGGAATGAACCATCAAGCAAGCAGAGAGACTGGTTTTGAATTTAATCAAATTCAAGTTACTTTTGGGTGAGTGGCTCACTGTGCAGCTAGGAATAGATAGGTCAGGGTTTTGTTACTGTTGCTGGTTTAGTGTTTTGCCATGGATAGTGGTCTTTCACATAGCCCAGACTGGCCTTGAAATCACTATGTATCAAAAAATGAGTGCGAATCTCTAATTCTCCATTTCTATCCATCAAGTGGTGAGATTGCATGCGTGCATAACCACGCTCCACTAGGACTATACAGCTGGCCATATAGAGATCACCAGAATTCAGACTCTAGGCGAAGCTGTGTAATATTCTGGGAATATGCTTCAAGTAAGAAGAAAGCTGTAACCACGCCAGCAGGAAGGAAGCTCCCTCTGAGGAATCAGCAGAGAGAGGAGAGCCAAGAAGACTTAATGGAGGCATCAGAAAGGAAAGAACCCAGAGAAGCCCTGGTACTCAGGGCAATGTGTTTTCTTTCTTTCTTCTTTCTTTCTTTCTTTCTTTCTTTCTTTCTTTCTTTCTTTCTTTTTCTTTCTTTCTTTCTTTCTGCCTCTCTTTTCTTTTGTTGTCTTTTTTTTTAAATTTTTTTTCAAAATATAGTTTCTCTTTCTAGCTCTGGTTTTCCTAGAACTAACTCTGCAAACAAGGCTGTCCTCACAGAGATCCACCAGCCTCTGCCTCTGCCTCCGGAGTGCTGGGATTATGGCGTGTGCCGCCACCGCCTCCCAGCAGCAATGTGTTTTCGATTGAGAATGTGACCAACTATTTCAGGTGAAAGAGGAGGCTGTTGTGGGAGGACTGGTGAGGAAATCCACAGCAAATTTCTACAATATTCCAATGGGGGTTCTTACTTAGCATTGCATACAATTAATCCAAAGGTAATTTCTATGATAGTCCAGTGAGGACTCTTACTCATCATTGCTGCACCCAGTGAGGACTCTTATCTAGCATTGCACATGGCTTATAGAATAGCTAAAATCTCTGTATCTTCTTTCCATTGAAGTTTCCTTCTGAATTTAGACACAGAGAGGGGAAAAAAAGATCCATTTTGGAAGTTGTGAGCCGCTGCTGTCTCCATGAACAGACAGCACCATGTTCGAAGGACTAGTACCCAGGTTGTTTTAATTACAACAGATTAATTTAACTCCACATGCAGATCACTAGTGTGTGGTCACTATCTAATGAGCTACTGTCTTGGGTAATTAATGGAACCGAGTGTGATGTCGTTGTTTTGAGCATGATTTACAGAGACATGACTAGCTTGCTCCTCTTTGACTGGAGTAAACGAGACATTTCTGGGTAATGGGTAATGGCCAGTGATTCCCTTGACTCTGGGCTAAAGGTGATACAGTGTTTGCAGAACTGCAGGCATCTTTATTTTCTCCTCTCCTCCCTCCTAGGCACTCATTCACATCCACGACCACCCTAACCAGGGTGCTCTGTCTCCCTGCTGAAACCACTCCTCATCCACATCAGGAGGAAACACTTCCTCCACAAGTTCAACAGACTCTGAATTCTGCTTTTTCCTCCAGATCTCTAATCAACTCTATCTTCTCTGGGAAAACTTGTTTTCTTACTCCAATACCATGGTGAATGGTGTGCCCCAGACCCCCAGGTGCTTCAGGTGAAGTCCTACCCCTGAGAACGTTGGGAGACAGCTCTGGGATCTGAGTGAACAGTGTAAGAAATGAATTGCTCTGGTCTGTTTCAGTATGAGGTGTAGTTAGAACTCATCGAAGAGTCACAGATGGGCAGGATAGGACCCTCTCTCCCCTGTCTGGCAACTGGTGCCTTCTTGTCTCAGAACTCTGAGAGTAAGAAGATGCGCATTCTTTGTGAATGAGCCCATGGTCTGAAAAGGGGCAATTCCAAGTTCCAGGATATTGATTAGATAAGGTTTTACATCCTAAAGCTGTAGGGTGTGGGGGACTTAAGGAAGTTGGCCTTGCTAAAAGAACATGAAGTTGTAACTGTCTGGAGGGCCAACCTGTGGGAAAAGAGGGCAGAAATTTCATGAGACAAAGGACTCTTAAAAACTACTGTCTCGGGCTGGAGAGATGGCTCAGCAGTTAAGAGCCCTGGCTGTTCTTCCAGAGAATCCAGGTTCAATTTCTAGCAACCTCATGGCAGCTCACAGTCCTCCATAACTCCAGTTCCAGAGAATCCAATGCCTTCTTCTGGTCTCTATGGGCACTACATGGACATGGTTCACAGGCACACATGCAGGCAAAACACCTACACACACAAAAATAAATACCACAAAATCAAAACAAAATTACAAAAATCCTATTGGGTCTTGACACATCAGGACACCAATCACTTTTTCTTTTCTCTATGCTGGCATCCCTTTCTTTAGAATGAATATTACATTGGCTCTAGGCATAAATTCATGACCTCATGCTTGGGTGTCAAGCACTTTACCAACAAAGCTATCTCCCCAGCATGAGATTTCATCTTTCTTATGGTTGGATAATATCCCATTGTATACATAAACCACATGTATACATGTACCACACATTGTATACATGTACCACACACTGTATGCATGTACCACACACTGTATACATGTACCACACACTGTATGCATGTACCACACGCTGTATATATGTACCACACACTGTATACATTTACCACACACTGTATACAGGTACCACACACTGTATACATGTACCACACATTGTATACATGTGCCATACATTTTACACATATGCCATGCATCGTATACATGTACCCCACATTGTATGTATGTGTGTGTATATGTCATATTTCGTATACATATACCACACAGTGCAGACTTTGTTTATCTATTGATAAACAGCTAGGTTGATTCCATATCATGGCTATTATGGTGTTGCACTGACATGGGCGTGCAGATAGTTCCTTGACACACAGTTTCGTTTCCTCTGTACACGTATATATTTAGTGGTGTTGCTCAATCATGAGATAGTTATATTTTTGATCTTTATGGAACTTCCGTGCTGTTTTCCATAACAGCTATACTAATTTACATTCTCACAAATAGGGTGCCGGGTTCCCTTTTCTCCATGCCTTTGCCAACACTTGTTATCTTCTGTCTTTTTGAGAACAGACATTTTCACTGGGGTGAGATGATGTTTCATTGTGGTTTTATTTGCATTTTTCATATACCTATTGGTTCCCTGTATGTTTGCTTAGACCTGTGCCCATTTTAAATCAGATTTTGTTAGCTTTCTGATGAAGTTTTTAAACTCTTTATACAGTCTGAATACCAAACTCTTCTTAGATACATAGTTTACAACTATTTTTACCCAGATATGGGTCATTTACGTACTCTTTCTGGTTCCCTTTGCTGGGAGGAAGCATCTTGGTTTTCTATGTTAGCTTTATCATCATTTTGACAAGGTACCTAACATGAACAAAATAAGAGAGAATTCACCAGCTCGCAGTTTCAAATGTATCAGGCTGTACTTGGCGTCTCTACCACAGAAGAGGAACATGTGCATGTGAAGATTGCGTAACTCACAGAGCACACACAAAGGGACTGGTGCAGTCCCTGGTTACTTTCATCCGCTAGATATGTCCCACATCTTAAAGTGTCCAGAACTTTGCAAAACAGTGCCCCCATCTGTAGCCCACGGATTAAGTGTATCAGTCCACAGGGATAGTTATACTCAAACGGTAACCCTTGCCAGAGGCTATGTCAGCTGTGGGAGCTGCTGTAATGAGTATTTCAAGGGTCAAGATCTGTTGGAAATTCCAGGGGGCAACTTTGAACATTTTTCTGCATGAAAAGTCAGAGCAGGAGCTGCACGATCTGAATACAGCACTACAGAGCTGCTGGACAGGGTCAGCGTGCTGCTTCGCCCCACACCTGACCACGAGCCCTAGGCTAATGACATCCTGGGTTCTGGAACCCCTCTCTGGAGCTGCCGATGAAGACGGTGGAGGCCCAGGGTCTCACTACATCACTTTGGGGTGAGCCATGTAGGCATTGAGCAGAGCCTGGAGACATGCCTGTGACAACTGCACAAATACCCTTCTTGCCCAGCTGAGTCTCACGGGCACAGAATGAACTGGGAATCTTGTAGTCTGAAGGAGAAGAAACTGATACTGCACAGGATTTTCTAGACCCACTGGGAGCACTGCGTAGCCAGCATATGAAGAAGGGAGTCCTCTGCTTGCCCCTACTGAGCAATACTGAAGGATAAAACTCAAAAAGGAAGAGAGAGGAAAGGGATTTTGGAAGGCTTACACTCATAATCTGTGTTACCCGGATCAGGTCTACAAGACGTGGTAATGTTGGAGAAGGCTGCTCACTATTACCTTGCACACTAAAATGTCAATGTGAGCACAGTGCCTACCATCCAATGAGTGGGCTGCCAAAGCTACTGCACTTTTACGATTTTATACCAATTCGCTACGCTTTGTGAAAGCCAGACACTGTTTAGAGGCCATGTTGTTTTGGTTAAACTGGAAATATCCCAGCCACAGAAAACACTCCTAAAGCTGGAAGACATTGGCCAGAGACTTGTCATCAGAGAACAGGGACAAAGGTCTTCATCCCCGGGTCTATAACAGGAGAAGGCTATTGAAGCTGTCCCCTGTGGGTGCTTGCAAGCTTGCCAGGGGTCTGGCCAGGTTTTCATCCAACCAATCAATCTCAGAAGGACTCAGTCGTGCAGGATCCTCTCTGGGTAAAAACAGAAAACCACATAAGACAGGAAGTCAGCAGTCCTCAAGCCCTCAGGCCAAAAAAGAAGTGAAACAGACAGGCTAGGTGGGAGTGGGGACCAGCCCGGGTTATAGGTGGTGGCGAAGGAAGACAAGCAGAGAGGAAAGAGCACTTGTGCCAGAAGGGAAAACAGGCATCCTGCAGCCGCAAACACAGCCGATGACAAAGAGTACATTAGGACAAAAGACCAGCGAGAAGATGTAAGATGCAAACAGAGCCTTTGCCCAAGACTGAAAGATCACAGAGGCGTAGTGGGCTCAGCCACAGATGAAGTCCAGTCACCTGTCCGAGGAAAGTGTATTGTAGCCATGGCACCAGTTACGGATGGGGATAGATGCCTCCTCCCAAGACCCAAAAAATCGCGGCAGCCACATCGGTTCTTATGCTCCTGAAGGGGAATTCACACTGAAACACAGGTAGTGTGAACTGGTGGTGAAGATCAATCTCAATGAGTGACTGACAAGCTGCTACAGCCAGCTCAAGGCTGACTGTAAAGAAGGATCGTGCTGGTGTGTGCTGCGGAAAACTCTTTGAAGGCAGCCACAGGCGAGGTTGTCTGGAGTGAAAGCCCCACGGACTGCATCTCTGTGTCTTCTTCCGGCCCTGGATCTGTCCTGGAAGACTGGTACTCTTCCAGGCATCCCTGGGAACTGAGGTCGTTAGGCTGCAGCAGCCTAGCTCAGTTTCCGAGTAAAGCCGCATACTGACTGTTCTGGCCACAGTGCGTGGGGTCTTGCATCACGCTGAGTTTCCTGGGGTTTGGCAGTGTTAGAGGAGGCAGTCTATCTGTTGTCAGGCTAGGCTGACCCCTACTGGGTTACATCTGAGCCTCACAGCTTCAAGGACTTGTCCAGTCAGTGAGCTGCAGAGTCCCCATATGGCAGCTAGATGTGAGACAGGCTGAAACCAGCGTCAATTGCGCTGGGCACGGGCGTCTGACCAATACTGGCACCGTTCTAGAGGCTCCCCTGGGGACCCTAACCTGGAAATAACTGCCGGTTGCCGTTGGAGGACAGGTGTTGCCGGCAATGCCTTAGCCATCAAGGTTGGCGCTATACTGGGTCATTCTTGCTGTCACAGAGGTCTGTGCTCTCGTATGTTGAGTAGGTATGTCCCAGACTTACTGTAAAGTCAGAAAGTGTGAGAACACACTCAAGTCTGCCCCGCTGTCATGCAGGCCTCTGCATTATGCCAGGGGAGCTGAGAGACTCCATCTGTGAAATCTACTCGCCACGCAGGTCCTCAGTTTCCACGAGGTTCCTAAACAAAGCAGGTGCTAGCTTTAATGACCTGCTCCCCAGATCATCTACCAAGATGGAGGAGACCTAATGTAATTCCGGTGCATCAGTTGATGGGTATCAGTCTGATGGAAGTAGAGTTCTAGACGTCTTTCAAGTACTTGGGAAAGCCACAATGGGTGACCTGGACCTGAGTTTCAAGAGTAAAGCCTGAACTCAGCTGTCCCACTCCTCTGTGGCACTCTGGACTGCCTGTAGTTACAGAAGGGATGATGCAGGCAATTCTTTCTCTCTTGTTCTATATGTCCTTGCATTTTCTTCTACTAGAATTGAGCACTGTGGCCCTGATTTCCTTAGCAGGGAGAGGGCATTTGGTGCATAAGCAGATGCTGAACTTGCTGCATCTGCAGAGAGGATTTTCCTTAGCTGCCACTTGCTGACCTCTGATACTGCAACTTGCAGGCAGTAGTAGGGATTTTCAAAGTAGAATTTAGGAGACAAAAGGATAAAGGACAGGAGGAGGAGGTTCTGAGAAAAGCCACACACAAAATCCTTGTAAGGAAAGGGGACAAATATCAAGAAGAAAAGAAAAAATAATATGGTATAACTTAATTTGCTAAAAGCTGTCGAAAACTGAGGTGGGCAGTGGTGGTGCACACCTTTAATCCCAGCACTCGGGAGGCAGAGGCAGGAGGATCTCTGTAAGTTTGAGGCCAGCCTGGTCTACAAGAGCTAGTTTCAGGACAGGCTCCAAAGCTACAGAGAAACCCTGTCTTGAAAAAAAAGGAAGAAAAAGAAAAAAGAAAACTGAAACTGTTTACTCTTTTTAAAAAGCTGCTGTTGAGAGGTATTTGCTAATTGTTTTACAAAAACACCTTAAACACCACATAAAATGTTTGTTTCTCTACTACAAGTAACAAACAATAAAGGCATTTATAGCACTTTCTGATTATTTGAAGTGAGGTGTTGAATTTAATGAATAAATAAACATTTAAACATTTTTATATCCCTTGATGCCATTTTCAACAAACCTCCACCAAAAAGACTTTAAATCTCACCAAGGGAAATTTTAACCTTATAAAAATTGATCCCAAACATGCCAGCCCTTTTCCTCAAGAAGAAATATCCTATTGTGTCATGTTAAATGGGACCATGGTTTCAAAACAACCCAAGATTTCAGTAGCTCACCCTACTCAAATACATGTTTTGCTCATAGATGTGTTCAACATGGGCCAGCCAGGAATTCTATGAATCGCTGTATCCTACAATGAAAAGGCCACCCTTCTTGTCATGGCTTTGTCAAGAACTGGTGACCTGCACTGCAGCAAGGGTTCAGTGGCCAAGAGGGTAAACTGTTCTAGAGAACCTGAGGTCAGTTCCAGAACCCATGTCGGGTAGCTCGGAGGACATACAGGAGTTACAGATATCTGAGGCCCTCTTCTAGCCTCCAGAGGCAAATTCACTCTATGTGCATGTCCACACATATGCACACAACTAAAACTACAATAACTGGATATAGTCCAATCTCTTAGCTTCTCTTAGATTATAGACTTCCTATAGAAATTCCATTCTTTCAAGAGCTGTCTTTCACAATTCACTCTGCCAGAATGCTCTTTCCCCTCACCTCTGCCTACTCATATTCTACCTGTTTTCTTTGTGTCCCCACTGCGGGTTTCCCTCTGAGGGGGAATGACTGACATCACCCTGCTCTGCACTCCCAGCCCTTCCCCTGTGTCACTCCAAGGACACACCTTATGTTCCACACCGGGTGATCATAAAGCAATAATGTCTTCACTGTCCTGCTGAGTTACAGATCTTTGCAGAAATATGCCAACACATTAAAGGAGCTCAATAATCAATATTAAACGAATGCATGAGGATGTGAGGGAGATCTGGCTGCAACATCCGTCACCCCATTGATCGCCAGGGTTGATTCCACTGATCTGGCTGGCTAGGCCCGTGCCCGCTTCTGCCCTCGTGTGTCCCTCCCAAAGCTGCGCACTTGGTGGAAGAGAACAGCCTTCCCTGGACAGAGGCAGAGCAGTCTGTGGCCAAGGGTATATGAATAGCTGCGCTCCCTGCTAGAACCTCCAAACAAGCTCTCAAGAACACATGCGCAAGTGGGAATGGTGCATAGGGCAGCGGATAAGTGGGTGAAGCTCTACCACATCTGCTTAAATGCTAAGACCCCCTTTCCCTCCAGAGAATCCCCAAAGTAAACCTGTCCCTTTCACAATCCCCTTCTTAGTCCATGGGTATACAGCTCACACAAAAACGCAACAACTGTGTAGAGGCCAGAGTTGGTAAGAACCATCGCCACCTGAAACAGGACAAATCCAGAATCTGTAAGAATACTGGTTACTCAGATGTTTAAGGAAGTTTGGAAGTGGCTTACTGATTGGGCAGCTGCAAGACAAATGACTTTGTATCCAAAACTCATAGAGAAAAGTGAACTTTATGAGTGCAGTAAGGTGAATCTTATTCACTCAACACCAATGAAGGCAGCATCCCAACAAGAAGCCGCAGACCAGTGACCCAAAGGGCTCTCCCTTCAAGTAAGAACACACCACTTTAAAAGAAAAGGAAGACAAACAAGAAGGAAAGAGAAAGGAGGGTGAGCATAAAAGAGAGAAGAGAGAGAGTAGTTGCAGGAAGAAAGCTCTGGGGAACTGAAGTGCACACACGCATGTGCACATACATACACACACACACACACACACACACATGCACATAGGCACCTATGCACACACACTCACAGTATTTCCTGATCTGAACAGCTTTCTCATATGATTAGCTACCTCCTAGGTACAACACAAAACTAGCAGGTACAGACAAGGCCTTGGCCCTTAGCTACCCCTCACTGAGCAGATCCTTCAGGGTGGAGCTCACTGTGTTGCCAACTGTGTTGCAGAAAACCAAGCTGGCTATGGAATCACGGAGGAAGGGGGTCTCTCACCTTCTCAAGGCCAGGAAATTGCAGCTCTGGCCAGCATCATCCCCCACACCCCAGCCCCAGCCTCGGTCACTATCTAGGGCCTTTCTCTGAACCTGGAGAGGCTGGGTGTCCTCTGAGCTTCATTCTAGCGGGATGGGTTTAGAAAGAACAGCCTTCTGAAAGGCCTGAGCAGCAGCTGTTGTCACAGTGCTTCCAGAGCTCTGGGAGTGGGCTCCACTCTGTCACCCTCCTCTCAATGTCCATGAGTAGGAAGAAACCCACACATGAAGAAACCATAGCTGATTTGGAAACTACAGTCCCTCCCTGCAGTTTTGTCTGTCAAGGAATGTGAGGCAGGGCCGAGGGTAGACAAGTAGAGAGTGGATTAGAGAGACCTGTGAACAGACAGATAAAATCCTTAGCACTCTGCAGAGGATCTTGAAGGCAAGGTCCCAGGGGGGTCCATGGGGAAGCTTTTACAAGGAGAAGTAGCTCTGGCTCACAAGGATATGGAACAGCAGTTTGGGGTCTTTACATTCAGGCAACATTAACAAGAGAATGGCATTGGAGATCATCAGCCAGGATCAACAGAGGGAGTCTGAAAGGTTAACCCTCTTAGTGTTGTGTTTGTCCAACTGGGTTCCCTTCTGATTTCACACTCTCTTCCTGAGTTCCATGTTCTGACGCTGGAAAGGGGTGCAGAGCAGGGCTTATGTCAGAGGGTTAGTAGGAAAGAAGGAGCTATTTGGATTTTGATTGGTCTGAAAAGGTGTGGGAATACCCCTCACTGCGCCTTAACATTCTTGTACGTACAAAGGAGTCTAATGACCTTCTAGAAATAAAACTATCCATTATGCAAATATTTATCTAGGTCCTCGATTGCTTTGTATCAAACCCTAGGAACAGTGATCAAAGAGCTTAAGTATCTGGTGGAGATGGAACGAGAGTAGCCGTGAAGTAAGAAGATGCCTTCCCATGGGAGATGCGGTGACTGCCACTGACCAGTTGCAGAGCCTGGGGTGGCACTTGGTCTCTCTGTGCCTCTCTCATCAGCAGCAAATGAAAATCAATAGAAAGCCTCTCCGTGGAATGTTGCAAGGGCATTGACAAAGGCTGCTCACTTGTTCCCAGCTGTCCAGACCTGAAATAATCACACAGAAACTATATTATTTGCAATATTGCTTGGCCAGTAGCTTAAGTGTATTTCTGGCTAGCTCTTACACCTTAAATTAACCCATTTCTATTATTTTGTAATTTACCACAAGACTTACCAGCAAGGTTCCTACTGGCATCTTGTGGCTTTCTCCTCCGTCGGCTACATGGTGTCTTGTTGACTCTGCCTACCCTACTCTCTCCTCCTCTATCTGCTTGGAACTCCCACCTTGCCCTACTATGAGCTGCAATAGGCCCAAAGCAGCTTCTTAATTAACCAACGGTATTCAAAGCATACAGTGGGAGAATCCCACACACAAGAGTTACAAGAATGAATGTGTAAAATACTCAGAACTGTGCAGGACATAGACAGTCAGAGAAAAGTTGATCCTTGTGATTGTTGGCATTACTGTTATTGTGCTGACCACTAGTAAGGAAAACCTTCAACAGTGTCCTTTGCAGGCAAGAAATCCCTCCCAGAGGAAGTTACCTAACCTGAGAAGGAGCAAATGGCCTGGGGATTAGGGGACTTGGGGTGGGGAGAAGGGAAAGAAAAGTGGGGAAAGGGCAGAAGTTGCCCATACAGGTGGAGTGTGGAGGAGCCCAGAAAGTGAAAGCAGAGACCATTCCCCTTTGTGGTAGAGGTAATTCTAATGATGAGGCAAAGGGTTAAGGATAAATCATGATGAGACCAATGGGTCACGTTAAGGAATTTGTATTTTTAAAAATCCACTTATAAGAGAATTATTTCTGGGTATTTCTGAAGTGCTCCTTAAGCTGTGGTAGCAAAATCGAACTGAACAAAGAAACAAAGAAAAGGCCAATTCATTGTCAATTTCTGCCATTCAGAACAGAAAATTAAGTGTGATTGATGCCCTCAGGCACCTGGCCTTAGCTACTGAGAATCTCTGGGGCTTGGTTAACAATAACTGCTCTTCTGTGGCGGTCGTTGTTGGGATTTGAAGAGGCTTCCCTCAACCCACATCCCATGATAAGTTCGCTTCTCCAGCGGCATTGTCATGGATACTAATGATCTGGACGGCTGACCACTCAGAGGACAGCTCCTGATTAATTCAAACCATTTTAATAATCCTCCCCACTCCCCATTGGTTGGCTGTATATGGATGGGTACTTGTCACAACTCTGACCCGAGACCTGAGGGAACACTTCAGGGAAAGTGTCCCTCACTGAAAACAAAACACAAGCTGTCATGATCTTTTCTTCCTCGCTCTACTGCGACTCCCAGAATCACGAGTCCTGTAGCACACCCTAAAAATGTAAGCTATTACATAGGTATTATTAGATTAGTTTTGTTTTGTTGGAAATTGAAGATTTCTAGCAGCTTCCTAAGATGTAAATGGGGGACTGTGATGTTTCGAGCGGATTAGAGAACTAAGAGAGATGAATTGACTTATATTAGCCCCAAAGAATGAACAAGAACAAACATATGCACCACAAATGTCAGTGCTTCTACGGTGCCAGAAAGATGACTGGACTACTGTACATACATTCTTCTGCATGATGCAAACGAAAATGCATCTGCGCAATGCACAAAATGCCTCTCCAACAAGGCTGTGAATAAGCTCTAGAGGCCAAGTGCGAAGAACATTCCTCATACTGAACAGCGAATTCTTAACCTGCTTCTTGATGAACACTGCCTACTGTGTTTTCTGTTTTGTGTCTGTTCTGTCTTGTCATTCACATGATAGCTGGGTGTTATGTAGGATGGGGTCTATGCATTTTTTACTTCTTTGGTTACTACATTTGGCATCATAAGGCTCACAGAATGGACCATGCAGCCGCATGCTAGTAGAAAAGGGAGGAAGCCTGGCGATCTGCCGACCTAAAGATTCTGAGGACAAAATACCCTTATTAGGAACATGAGGTTATGCACGGAGAAGCACCCACAAGGAGGGAGGCCTGAGGTGGGTCTCATTCTTCTGCCTCAGAACACTGACCACAGTAGTAAAGTGTTAGTTCTATATGAGGACGATCAGGGTACTTCTAATCCCAACCACAAATAAGCCTGTGATGGTCTAGTCATAGAACTGACAATATTTGCACAGTGAACTTAGCTGAAAAGTAGAAGGAAAGAGACCCAAGAGAGTCTCACATTTCTGAAATTGTGCGTGCACTTGTGCCTCTGTGTGTGAAGCCCAGAAGGTCGAGAACTGACCAGCTGATGGCCCCTTCATGTCAGCACTCCCTCTAAAGAACTCCTGCTCATCTCACCTGCTGCCATGAGCCCTGGCACATACTGTGGGTGATTCTTCTGCACTGAACAAATAAGGCTACCTTGAGATTTCTAAAGTGGTACTTCCTAAGGAAGTATTTGTACTGAGAAATACACTTTGGAAAGCTGAGTTGCCCCCTCTACATATCTACATGTCTGGAAGGCAGCCTTTGAATTCAACTTGCCCGCTGATATTGACTCTTAGACCACTATTTTAAAAACTAAGACCTGAAGGACCTGTACTATTTTTCTCATTGCTATGACAAACTACCCAACAGAAGCAATTTAAGAAGGAAAGGGTTGATTTCGGCTCCCAGTTTGAGGGTATAGTTCATCATAGCAGAAAGGCATTGTGGCAGGATGATGTAGCAGCTGCTTCCACTGCCTCTGCCATCTGGAAACAGAGAGAGAAGCACGGCTGGTGCTCCCCTGGCTTTTTCCACCCATGGATGGTTCCACCCACGTTTAGAGTGGGTCTTCCCACACTTCACTTAACCCAGTCTGGAGGCTGGCTTATAGCCGTGCCTGGAGGTGTGCCTCCTGGATTCTAGATTCTGTCAAATTAACAGTCTGTATTAGCTATCACAAGGACTATGCTAGAGGAGACAACAGATCAGGGACTCATTTATCTTGGTACCAGAGTAGTTCAAAGAAGCTCACAATGCTGTACTTCTGAGGGGCAAGTGAGGCTGCCTCTATCTTGCTATTCCTGGGGTCCAACATGACAGTGTAGTGGGGAGGGTAAGCCCTGGTATAGAGACCCCTGGGACAGAGGGGAGTTGGCTATGCTCAGGGTTCTAAAAGTAATTGAGGTTACTTGGAAAATACAGGACTGCTTTCAAACAAATTCAGAACTGATGTCCTCCATGTTCTCTAAGCCTGTGGGAACTAGGAGCTGTCTCTCAAGGATTGCAGCCTGATGCTGACAGTTTCCAGTGTCCCCAGCTTCCTCCTATTTTGTCTGGTTAATCAGTGCTCATAGTAAGCTCCGCCCACGTCATACACCAGCACACACACACCCCATCAGCAGGAGGCACACGCAAGAGGCAGAGAGGCAGGGCTTTCAGTTTAAGGCTGTGATAGTTTGAGACCTAAATGGTCTCACACACACACACACACACACACACACACACACACACACACAGAGAGAGAGAGAGAGAGAGAGAGAGAGAGAGAGAGAGAGAGAGAGAGAGAGCTCAGCAATCTAAGGATGCAGCAAGCTCACAGACATCACTCTTGCAAACATCCAGAATGAGCCCAACAGTCCACAACGTTCCTCCCCACCCTGCCTGCCTCAGTTAGCACACACAAGAGTTTGTGTGAATTGTGAATTCTCAAAAGGTAACAGGTTTCACTTGGCTATTGCCTCTTCTTAACAAGTTATGTAATATTGTTGCTGTGCAGGCTTCTACTTATAACTACACACATGCTTCATTTGTTTATGCCTTGGGTATATTTTTGGTTTGGATCTACACAATTTGTCAGAGTCTCTCACAATTTTTGAAAAATTAATCTGAAGAGTGAGAAAAAATAGCGCGGTAAACACTGCTCTGTGTCCTGCTCTGCTCGCTCTGTGCTTCAGCAGGAAATGCATTTCTGACACTGAAAATGAGCAATCACATGTATAATCAACTTGGTTAAAACTTCCTTCCTGGTAACTGCAACACTTCCTCTGCATCTGGATATGAAGGGAGCCCCAGAAAAGCGGAAGAGTCGAGAGGTGCTTTGGGTAGGTTTGAATTTGTTTTGTTTTTATGGAGTAAACAAATGACCCTGCAGCACCACCACCTCCAGGGCTGTATCAGGTACTCCCGCTTTCTATAATTTGCTCTTTGTTCACCCTGACACGGGACAGTCACTTCCTTCTCAGCTAGAATATTTTTATCTGGAGCCATTGCCGGTTCGAGATGAGCCCACCCCTGAACGTCTGGGTTTCATTGTCTCACTCGGTGTAGACTGTGTATATCCACAAGGTTCCGGCAAGGGCTCGCAGGTGCATCAGCTCTTTCTGGTTTTGTTTGTGAGGAAGGGGGTGGCTTCAGAGCCCATGACAGGAGGTGCTCAGAGACTTACACGTACGTACTTGAAAGATTACTGGACAGACAGTAGTTTTTAAGAGGACAGAGCTGCTTAGTCCCAGCCATGAGGAAAATCAGTGAGTATTTGGTCAGTCTCTTTTCTTCTGCACCTTGTATCGTGATAGTGCGTGAGTTCTTCGTGTCACTGTGGCAGATACCGAATTATATTTGTACACTTAAATTTGGACATGTTTTATTTTAAGTTCATGTCAGTATCAATATAGCTTATGGTTCTTTTTTGTTAGTTATTCTATAAAGTACCAAAAGACCAAAAGAATCCTTTAAGCTGCAGAAACAGTTGTTTGGGACAGTTGGTTTCATTTATTTGCTAAGTATAACTTCAATATATTTTAAGAGGAGGGAGTTTTGACTTTAAAAATAACAACTCAGGAACTGAGGATAAGTTGAGATCCAATGAAACTGTCTTTTATAACCTTTAATCAAACTCTCTTTTTTGTATATAAAAAATATTCCACTGTTCTTCAGAAAAATGCTAATTATGGATCTCATTAACATCAGTTCAAGAATAAACGATATTTTCTGAAATATTTTGTTTCAGTGTTTGAATGTGGTTTGGGGTGTACTGTAGTACCAATGTAGCAATGCTTACTATTAAATTAAAATGTTTTATGAATCATTTCTCAATTTTAGGTTTCTGAGCATTTCAATCATTATTGCTGGGTTCCTTGGTGGAAGAGGCCATAATTATCCATAAACGCTTTGTAAAACTTGCTAATTGTTAAATATTAAGTTAAATATTTATTAAATATTTGCAGAAAAAGTGGGTGATGTGAGAATAAATTTGTAAATTTCTGATACAGAGATGAAACTATTAGGACAAAAAGAAACTGAATTAATTTAGGGTCTAAACATAAGGTCATTGAAGGGCAGAAATCTTGTCTTCTACCTGTGGCTCCTCTATTTAAAGCAGAGGCAGGTCAAACCAATTGTTTAGTTAAAATTACCTAAAGGTTCATACTGGCAAAGTCCAAGTATGGTGACCCCTCTGCCCTAATATACTAAGGATAGCTAGAACGCTCCACATTCCACGATTCAAAATGCTATGTGCCTCCAAATGGCTTTGATTACAGCCTTCACCAATTTTGCAATTTTTTTTTTTTAGTTTTATGAATGAAATGACTGGCTGTCTTAAATAGAAAGAAAAAAATGAAAAGGAAAAAAATGACAGGAAGTTGACTAGGGAGAAGACTCTGGGTTCAGACAGTTTGAAAATAGAGAAGATGAAGCAAGATCGGGTGTCTGAGTTAGAGAAGTGTGAGAACAGAAAGGAAATGCCTCGGCTTGTTTTCAAAGTGATGTTCAGAGGCTCACGCTGCACCTTAGACACCAGGACTCCATCCTTGTCTGTATTGCTTTGCGATGGGCTTCGTGGCACATACCATTTTGAGTGTCTAAATGAGTGTTTTACATACTTTGTGCACATGCGTGTGAGTGTAGTATTTGTGTATAATGTAACCATACATGTGAGCAGTGACACCTGCAGAGGCCAGAGAAGAAACGCTCCACCTGCTTCCTTTCAGACAGGGTCTCTCACTGAACCTGGACCTAAGCTGGTGGCCAGTAAGCCCCAGTGATTTTTTTCCCATCTCCGATTTCCTCCCTTCCAACACAGACAGACAGACAGACAGACAGACACCACTGGGGTTTCTAGCCCATGGGAGCTTATGTGGGTAGTAGGATGTGAACTCAAGACCTTATGTTTATACAGCAAGCAGTTTTATCCGCTGAGCTATTTCTACAGTCCCATAGTGCTTTGCAAATTTCTAATTAAAACATCACACACACACACACACCTAGAGAAAATGTGCCAGCATGTATGGATCACCCAATCAAAAGAAAAAAAAAGGAACTGCCTTATTTAACTTTTGCCTCCACCCCTAAGTATAAATAACCAAAATGACAGATAAGTAGGAGATTAAGTAGGCCACATCACCTAAACAGTGAGTGATGGCTGAGAACCACGCTGTGAAAGACAGCACAGCATCGAGCTCACTCGGTCCCTCTAGGCCTGGTGCTCCTATCTACCTTCTCTCGGCCATCGTACAGGAATCTGCAGTCTGCCTCCTGACAAAGCTGTTTTCTCCACTCCCAGGTCGCTTAGGGCATGGAGCTGAAGAACTATGAGCAGCCGGTGGTTCTGAGAGAGGACAACCTCCGCCGGCGCCGGAGGATGAAGCCACGCAGTGCAGCAGCCAGCCTGTCCTCTATGGAGCTCATCCCCATTGAGTTTGTGCTGCCCACCAGCCAGCGCATCAGCAAAACTCCAGAAACAGCACTGCTGCACGTGGCTGGCCATGGCAACGTGGAGCAAATGAAAGCCCAGGTCTGGCTGCGCGCACTGGAGACCAGCGTGGCCGCCGAATTCTACCACCGGTTGGGCCCAGACCACTTCCTCCTGCTCTACCAGAAGAAGGGACAGTGGTATGAGATCTACGACAGGTACCAAGTGGTGCAGACCCTAGACTGCTTGCGCTACTGGAAGATGATGCACAAGAGCCCCGGTCAGATCCACGTGGTACAGCGTCACACACCTTCTGAGGAGACCCTAGCTTTCCAGAAGCAGCTTACCTCCCTGATTGGCTACGACGTCACTGACATCAGCAACGTGCACGATGATGAGCTAGAGTTCACCCGTCGCCGTCTGGTCACGCCTCGCATGGCAGAGGTGGCTGGCCGTGATGCCAGACTCTATGCTATGCACCCATGGGTGACGTCCAAGCCTCTTCCAGACTACCTGTCAAGGAAGATTGCCAACAACTGCATCTTCATCGTCATCCACCGGAGCACCACCAGTCAAACCATCAAGGTCTCCGCGGATGATACCCCCGGCGCCATCCTCCAGAGCTTCTTCACCAAGATGGCCAAGAAGAAGTCCCTATTGAATATCCCAGAAAGTCAGAGTGAGCAGGACTTTGTGCTGCGTGTCTGTGGCCGCGATGAGTACCTGGTAGGCGAAACGCCCCTTAAAAACTTCCAGTGGGTTAGGCAATGCCTCAAGAACGGAGACGAAATACACCTGGTGCTCGACACGCCTCCAGACCCAGCCCTAGACGAGGTGAGGAAGGAAGAATGGCCACTGGTGGATGACTGCACGGGAGTCACCGGCTACCACGAGCAGCTCACCATCCACGGCAAGGACCACGAGAGTGTGTTCACGGTGTCTTTGTGGGACTGTGACCGAAAGTTCAGGGTCAAGATTAGAGGCATTGACATCCCTGTCCTGCCCCGGAACACAGACCTCACTGTGTTTGTGGAAGCCAACATCCAACACGGACAACAAGTCCTTTGCCAAAGGCGAACCAGCCCTAAACCCTTCACGGAGGAAGTGCTCTGGAATGTGTGGTTGGAATTCAGCATCAAAATCAAAGACTTGCCCAAAGGGGCCCTGTTAAACCTCCAGATCTACTGCTGCAAATCGCCAGCACTGTCCAGCAAGGCATCTGCAGAGACGCCGGGCTCGGAGTCCAAGAGCAAAGCCCAGCTTCTCTATTATGTGAACTTACTGCTAATAGACCACCGGTTCCTGCTCCGCCACGGTGACTATGTCCTCCACATGTGGCAGATAACTGGGAAGGCGGAGGAACAAGGCAGCTTCAATGCTGACAAGCTCACGTCTGCAACCAACCCTGACAAGGAGAACTCAATGTCCATCTCCATCCTGCTGGACAACTACTGCCACCCCATAGCCCTGCCTAAGCATCAGCCCACCCCTGACCCGGAAGGAGATAGGGTCCGAGCTGAAATGCCCAATCAGCTTCGCAAGCAACTAGAGGCGATCATAGCCACCGATCCACTTAACCCCCTCACAGCGGAGGACAAAGAACTGCTGTGGCATTTTAGATATGAAAGCTTGAAACATCCGAAGGCATACCCTAAGCTATTCAGTTCCGTGAAATGGGGACAGCAAGAAATTGTGGCCAAAACATACCAGCTGTTAGCCAGAAGGGAAGTGTGGGATCAAAGTGCTTTGGACGTTGGTTTAACCATGCAGCTCCTGGACTGCAATTTTTCAGATGAAAACGTAAGAGCCATTGCAGTTCAGAAACTGGAGAGCCTGGAGGACGATGATGTTTTGCATTACCTTCTCCAGCTGGTGCAGGTAGGCGCCGGGGAGGTTAGCAGGAACTGCTGTCTCAGAGAACGGATTTGCATACACTCAGGCACCCCCTGCAGCCTTCATCCCACACCCTTTGTTCGGTTTCATGATCAGTCAGACCAGAGCTGATGAAGCCACGCCAAAAAGTTGTAAACGCTCTCATTGACTTTTTTTTTTTCAGTGTCTTTGAGGGTTTGCCAGCAAGCTTTTGAAAGACACCAGTGCCATCCTTCACTTTTTAGGAGAATTGCCCTAGTGGGAGTCACGTTGTCCTGATTAATTATTTTAATGATGAGTTGAACTTGTTGCAAGCTTCCTTATGCCAAGGCTCCAAGTGATTTACACATATTTTTTGTATATTGTGCCATATGATTCCACCAATAGCTATAAGGGTGAACAAATTAGAATTTGGGTTTGCATTTTATATATACGGAAACTGAGATACAAGGAGACTAAGCTATGAGCTCAAGACCACACATTTTTAAAAAGAAATGGACCGACCAACCCCTGGCTTTAATCATGTTCACATCCACCAAATATCCTCCATGAATCTAGTGGCAGGATGATGCAGGCTAGAAAAATTTTAATTTCTGTCTGTGCTTATCACAGTTCATAGAACAACATGTCATATCCCGGTGATATCTTTTAAAAGTTTTTCTTAATTCTTGAGAATTTTATACAGGTATATATTGAAATATGATCATATATAACCCCTAGTTTCCCTACAAATTATCTTCTGTCCTTGTTAATATATCTCTCTCTCAAGTTAATGTCCATTTTTTTCTGATAACTGGTAAGTCCAATTATCACTGTTCATGTGTTTATGGCTGTACAGTCACCCACTGGAGGAGCATGGGAATCTTACCAGTGGCCACATCTTCCAGAAAGCGTGACTTTCCCTCTCCTGTCAGCTCTCCACTGACAATAGCTCCTCAGTAAGAGGCGGGCCTAGAGGCCCTCTACCCCAACTGTGATAGACATGGGCTGCTTTGACCTGTGTGTTGTGTACAGGTAACCACAGTTACTGTGAGTTCAGGATGGCTTTGAGGCCGCTTTACTTGAGGAAATGCCATGCTTAGTACTGTACTCCTATGGCTGGGGAAGTCATAAGCCCTAGGGTAGAACTTGCTATTGTTATTTGGCTAAATGGTTGTGCTGGACAGAATCTTGGCAGCTAGCTGGGCGGTGGTGGCGCACGCCTTTAATCCCAGCACTCAGAAGGCAGAGACAGGCAGATCTCTGTGAGTTTGAGACCAGCCTGGTCTACAAGAGCTAGTTCCAGGATAGGCTCCAAAGCCACGGAGAAACCCTGTCTCGAAAAACCAAAAAAAAAAAAAAAAGAATCTTGGCAGCTGCCCTCTTCAAACAGGCATGGGATTGCATTTCACTCAGTTCCCATGATGCTCCCTGTGGTCCTGTGGGGTCAGCGATATGCCCGTGATTTAGCTGGGTTGTCAAAGAACTAAGAAGCAAGAACGCTGCTCATGATAGTAGTTCTCAACTTACGTCCTATTACTTGACATAGGAAAGGAACAGAAAAGCTGAGATAGAAATGGTATTGTACAATGCAAATGTGGTTATTCCTTAGTTCAACAGCTTCTTCAGTGAGAAGACAAATCCTCCAGATTTTCTGCAGTACACGTGTGTGTGTGTCTTTGTGTGTCTTTGTCAGCTCGATTAAGTGCCCGTGTGTTTAATAACAAATTATGAAAAGGGCTTCTGGGAAAACCATAGAGTACTATGAGTAAATAGGGACTCAGGTAGCACTTAATTTTGATTAATGTATCTAGAGAAAGTTCTGAGTAGGTAATACTTGATCTGACAATTTTTCATTAAAACTGCCCAAAGTAAACTTTATTGGATTCAAAGATAAATAACGTTTTCCTTGGAACGACTTTGGGTGAAAGAGGTCAGTTGGTCTTATTAATATTGGATGTGTGGGCTGAAATTTGAAGAGTGGTGCTCATTTGTGCAGCGATTGAGACATTTCAGCCCTGACTAAATGACTCACTGTTGGCTAAAATGGTCCCTTGGTTGCGATCCGCATCATTGTTGTAGAAGTGAAACACGAAGGAAGACCAGCTCTTGGGTTAGAAACTTACAGCACAATTTAAAGTGAGTTCTGTTGACTGAGAAACCACATTCTCAGAACTCTGCTTAAATGCAGCTTAAATGGCACCTACTTGACCACACCCAAGAGAGGCTCTTCTGAAAGAGGGACTAAGATTGAAACATTATAAGGTCAGTATTGATAGGATCTAACTGCGAACTCAGAGTGAGAACTGTGAACATACCAAAAAGACTTCAAAATATGTGCTGCGGTGGAAACGTCTTCTGTTCTTTGGGGGAAAAGAATGACCATTCCTATTTATAAAGGAACTATTTTAAGACAGTTAATTTTAGACTTATATACATGACCGACCTTCTAACTCAATATACGCATCAATCGTTAAACAATATTTGTTGCTTTTAAAACCATTAACTATTTAAAGCTTATTGAAAAATAAAACATGAAAAACAAGTAGGCACCCACAAAGATTTAGTTTACTCGTTTCCATTTTACTGGTTATCTTTCTTCAATAATAGAGCTGTCATTTCATGTATCAGTACCCAACCCAGAACCAACACTGTGAAGATGACCAAACACTAACAATGAAGACAATCAGGGGTATTTGACACAAAGCTCCATGCCACAGCTTGGCAGGGTAGGGACTGCTTTTACCTACAGTAAGAAGAAAGGAGTTGCCCGAAAGGGAAGCTATGGGGCTTCAGGACCTTCACATTTGGCACTCAGCTGCACCTAATGTTCCTCTCTTGAGTACTGTATTGCTACTCTCTATTTGCTTTACAACAGGCTTTCTTGCCTTCCACTTTAAAGAATTATTATAGCCATGTCTACCTCTCCCATTCCAGTAACTCAGTTCATTCTAACTTGGAACAAGGCCTTTGTAACTTCATCTCTGCCATTACCCTGACCACTGCACTGGGCATCAGGGGTCCTCTTCTAGGATGCTAAGCAAGTGCCCACCTCACCATCTTCAGTGTTCACTAAGCAGGGGATTGGATGTGAGTGGCTAAGAAGATTCTTACCACCTTAACTGGAAAGATTCATTCACACAGAACCATGATTTTTTGTCCATTTCATTTCTTCTGACTGACCATCACAGAGTATAATTCTTCAAATGCCAACGTGCTCTTCTTTTAGGCTGTGAAATTTGAACCATACCATGACAGTGCTCTGGCCCGATTCCTGCTGAAGCGTGGTTTGAGAGTAAGTATTTCCATTTTGATAACTGCATGACAATTGAGGGTACCAGGAATTTGCCTGATAAACCTACAACATTCGTCATCCTGACCTCCACCATCTTGTACCCATCTCAGAACAAAAGAATCGGCCACTTCTTGTTCTGGTTCCTGCGAAGTGAGATAGCCCAGTCCAGACACTATCAGCAGAGGTTCGCCGTGATCCTGGAAGCGTACCTGCGGGGATGCGGCATGGCCATGCTGCAGGACTTCACGCAGCAGGTCCAAGTGATCGAGATGCTACAAAAAGTGACCATTGATATCAAATCGCTCTCTGCTGAGAAGTATGATGTCAGCTCCCAAGGTACAGTGGCTGAATTTTCTCAGTTCTCTTTCTGAGTGCCATGATTGGTATGATTCTTCTTTCTGAAATTCAAGTTGTATTTTGCTAAAAGCGGTCAAGAAGACATTTTTTTTTTTTTTTGGTCTCCTATTTGCACGAAGTAAGCAGATTTAAAGCTCTCCTTCTATAAGACATGATGATTTAAGACCATAAATTCATATGGTCTTAAAAATGAAGTTGAACGTATGAAATTTGGAGAACTTGAAGAACCATGTGTGCATAGAAGATGTAATTTTCAATAACAGTTTCATATACAAAAAGCTATTTCAAAATCCTCTCCTCTCCCATCTTTGAATACGTTCATGCTGATTTCAGAGTGTCAGAATATTGAGAGGTTAGGGTGAGAATAATACACATATGTAAATGTATGTCACCTTCGCACATGCACACACACACACACACACACACACACACACACACACTTCCTCTCTGTAGCCATTTCCATTATCTTGTCTCTGCTCTAGGAAAATTGATCACTCCTTTAAGGTTTTGATGGATACCACATGAAATTGTCTTCACTGACACATCTTTCTGGAAAGATAAACTGTATGAAACTTGAACCTAGAAAAATATCTTTTACTCACTTAATGAGCTGGACCCAGAACTATGGCTTAAAGAGAATACGAGCATCCCCAACCAAAAGCGATTTAAGCTTTTGAATATTTAAAAAATTTCTAACCTTCCCTTTGGGTTGTCTTCTAGCACATGGCTCTTGCTACCCTCCAAAACTACTCATGGTAGTAATAACAGTCTTACATTTGAGCAGGCCTCTTCCTGTTTTCCAGGCAGTAATCTGTACTCCGTGTGTTTTGCTTTGAGAATTTTGAGGTTGCCACATCTTTTGTACATAACCTAACTTTCTCTTTTGAGAAGAATTTACAGAACTCTAACCTGACTCTATTGAATAGTCTTCACACATCTCCTCTAAGAACCAGATGGCCGTTGAAAGTCTCAGGCTGGAAAGACAAGGGCAGGGCGAGGCCCACTCTCTGCACACCCTCCTCTGCTGTGGTGATGGAGGATTCCCACGTGTATCCTCTGCCTATAAAGGGACATTCCCAGTTCAGTGGCTCACAGTAATCCTGACTTACTTGGTCTGCTCTAGAGTTAGATCTCCAAAGGCAGAGCTCTATAGTCCTTTTCCTACTACTACTTTCCAAACCAAATACGAAGACCACACAGGAAATGTGACCCCAGGTTACGCTGAGATGGTAGATAGTACAGATGTCTTGTGCTGGCTTAACTCCTGTCTGCTTTTGACAATTGCAGTTATTTCACAGCTCAAGCAAAAGCTTGAAAACCTGCAGAATTCCAGTCTCCCCAAGAGCTTCAGAGTTCCCTATGATCCTGGACTGAAAGCTGGTACCCTGGTGGTAGGTATCAGTGGGATGCCTCTGTGTGTTCCTCGTGTCGTACAAGTGTCTAGCATGCTTTCTAGAGTCAGGGCCTTCACAGTGGATCTTCTGAAGGCACAGGGAGCTAGAGCAGCCCTGGATGGGGTTCTATCAAGCCCTTCCCTAATCTTTAGCACCCAATGCCCCAATACTCAGTAATTTCCCTTCTACTGCGTTTTAAATCAGGTTACTAGTATATCCTTTATACTAGTGTGAATTCAGTGAGTTTTCTGTACCAGCAGCAAAATCTAGATACTCAACATTCTTCTAAAAATGTTACAGGATCCTTCAAGTCAGAATCAGCTGACTATACTGTAGGAGGATCTATACCTCACTCTCCAATCCCTTCTGTTGATCTAAGTGTCTGTATGAGTGTCAGTAACACTGCAGTAACAACCACTCTGCGTGCTTATAAGTTTCTTACCGCAGTATATCTCCACTAACCCATCCCTTCTGCATGTATTTTAAACCCCATAATATATCATTTTTCTTTAAGCAAAATATATGTATAGCTAAAGAGATTAAACCATTATAAACATTTACCCACATATTATTATGTTGGATACTCTCTCAATACTACTTTTCTTGGATCTTTAACAATTTATCCTACAAGCTGTTGGCAATACATTCTTTCAGAACTAATTTAGCTGAGAATGTTTACTACGCATTTATTTTTTTGAGCAATATTTTCACTAGGCAGAGAAACCTAACTTGCCATTTTCTCTTGCCATACCATTCTCTTCTGGTTTGCCTGTGTCCTGATGAGACTACGCCAGCTTTGTCTTTGATGTTCTGTTTGTAACACATCCTTTTCCCCCTGTTTCTTTTCCTGTTTCTTTCCTCCCTGGTTTTCAGTGGGTTGGTGATGATACGTGTTGGCACAGGTTTCTTATATCAAGTGCCAGGCTATGGTGCTCCTTGCACGTGTGGGTGTCTGTTCTATCACACTTGGAAACTGTTTTATTATTGTCTGTCAACCTGTTCTGCCCTCTCTTTGAGACTTCGGTTATTATACGGACTGCTAGGCCCTAAGTTCAGCCTGGGTGACTTTTCTCCATATTTTAACCTAGAAACAGCCCCCAGAAGTAAACTGAGGCAGCTGCAAGGATACCTTTGTCTGATAAGACATCTAATGTCTGACAAGAGTTGTCCATGTGTCTTTCTTGATCTAGTTGCTCACAGGACAGAAATACTTGTAGCAGTTAAACCTCACGGAAAGAAGAGGAGATATTTCCTTCACGTCTCTAAATCTATAAACAGTTACTAGGAAAGGGGCTGCATAACAAAGACACATTCAATCCACTGTCACAGTTTAGATAACTATTATGATATATTAATATAGATTTCCAACTGTTTGCTTTTTTAAAAAAAAACTGACATCATATTTTTATTTCTTTCTTTTTATTTTTTGTGCATGAGTATTTTTGCTTGCCTGCTATGTATATGCAGTGCCTGAAGAGACCAGAAGAAGAGTGGTGAATGCCCTGGAATTGGAATTACAGGCTGTTGTGAGCTGCCCTGTGTGGGTGCTGGGAACCAATCTCAGGTCCTCTGCAAGAGCAGTGCTCTTAACTGCTGAACTCTCTTTCCAGCCCCCTACATTATGTTTTTGATTTGTGGTGCATTCACTTTTGGCTAAAACCCAGCAAAGGTTTGGGTTTGGTTTTATGGCTGCTGTCACAGTGCTTTGTTTAGATATGAGGGTTGCGGGGGACTGGGCTGGAAGCCCTGTGCCCAAGTGCCAGATTTCCCATGTATTCCTGTTAAACTTCCCTGATTTAGATTTGACTGGCATCTGATTCTTGAGTAATAATATTTCAGACACTGTGGTAGCTCTAGAACTCCTTTTTCAGATTAAATCTCAGGAAGGGAATGCAGAAACAGATACGAGCCTCAGCGCTCTGAGGTAATGGTGGTGTGGGGAACCAGTATGGGAATGTGGGAACGTGGTGCCTGCTGCACGTGTGGTCTTTCCACAGACGTCAGAGCTCCTCGGAGCACAGTCTGAGAGCCATCGTTGGAAGGACTGAATTTTCTCACATGCAGAGAGCATTTTGAGTTTAGACAAGAGCACCTTCTATATTTAATCCAAATATTGAAAGTCATTTTCCAACCAGGACTTTGCCCTTGTATACAGAAGTGCTCTACAAGAGAATCAGAACCCCTGCAGTGTGTATTCATACTGTGACCACTTCCTTACAGATTGAAAAATGCAAAGTGATGGCCTCCAAGAAAAAGCCCCTGTGGCTGGAGTTTAAATGTGCTGACCCCACAGTCCTGTCCAATGAAACCATCGGAATCATCTTTAAACATGGCGATGATCTTCGACAAGACATGTTGATCTTACAGGTAGGTTGAAGTAAAGGAACTGTGTGTTTTGCAATTATTTGAAGAAAGGATTTTATATTAGTCTGAAACATGCCTTTCTTTCTGTTTTTTTGTTTCATGTGATAAACAGCAATCAAAGGGTACTTAATAGAGAAGTCTTGCTTGGTGACAGTAGCTATGGCTCATTAGGCAAGCCATCTAACGAGCACCATGGTTCTCTCCATCCCGCCAAGGATGAGCATCCGACATTCCCTAGAAGGCGATTCACTCGCCTCCCCTAGGCTCTCTAACACTCCATTCTGTGTATGGAGGAATGGGCTGTGGGATGAGTTGTCTGTAGTACCCGGTTATACCGGTTCACAGACATACCAGTCCATCAGCAGGCATATTCCGTAAATACATCCCTTCGGCACTCAAACACCGACTCAAGAATGATGTATACAAAGGAGAAAAGGATGAGTGGCCACACAGATGAAAGGGAGAAGGCAAATGGTGAAGGTATCACTTTTAGATGTTTTCAACATTTCCGTGTCGGCTTTAGCTTCACAAGTCTATAAAGCTCTGCTCTCCAGCTTCTCGTGCCTCATTATGGGAGAGGCGAAAGTTTCTAAAACCCTGGTATGATTCATTTAGAGTAGACAAAGCACTGTACATTAAAGGCAGGCTATTTAAAACCAATATTTTCAGTTTTCCTTAAGATTCTGTTTTAGCTTATTTCTAACGTGGTGCTCAGCTTTCTTTTCAAGGACAGGTCATGTCAGTGCTGTTGTTGTCTTCTTTTGTTTTTGTTTTCTGTCCAAGAAAGATTTTTAAAAGGAAAAGGAAAGAAAGAAATTATTTAGTCTTTTTTTTTATAATGAACTTTGTTTTAAATAAATCTGTAGAGTCTTTTGGATTTGCAAAGATGAACATTTCAAAGCCACAAAAAGTTGCCTTCCTGAAGCTCTAATTCTGAGGGACAGGTCGTACTTAGACTTTGTTTTATTGTCGAAACTCACTATTTACTGTAACTCTCCAAGTCTGTGTTCCTTTACCCTCTGAATGGAAATAATAGTTATATTCCCGATAGAAGGATCACACATAAAAGAAGAACCAGCTAACATGTGGTGTTGATATCACCATTACTGATTTCACCACCTTGGTTGTAGCATGGGCCTCGTGGATATCAGAGGAGCAAACATGCAAAAGGCCATTAAGTTGTTGAGGGGAAACAGACATAAGAAGTGGAGTGTTTGATAAGGGAGACAGTGAAATGTGGAAAAAAAAAAAAACAACAACAAGAAACCCTCCCCCAAGTGAAAACTATTATCCATTTCTTCAACATACACCCCAGGGGCTGAAATTAACAAATGTGCAATGGCAGGAAATTTCTGAGTATCAGGCTGATCAATTAAAGTTGAGTTGTTACTATGTATATTAAATTTACTCATATACTGTGTGTAACCAGAGAAGATTCCTGGCTTTTTTTTTAATTTTAAATTTTTTATTCATTTTACATACCAACCAGCTTCCATCCACCTCCTCCTGCCCCCAGCTACCTCTCCCCAGCTCACCCCCCATTTCCTCCTCCCAAAGGGTAAGATTGCCTATGGGGAGTCAACAAAGCCTGGAACATTAAGTTAAGGCAGGACTAAGCCACCCCCTCTCCCTGCATCAAGGCTAAGCAAGGCATGCCATCGCAGGGAATAGGCTCCAAAAAGCCAGCTCATGCACCAGGGATAGATCCTGGTCCCACTGCCAGGGGCCCCTCAAACAGACCAAGCTATACAACTGTCTCCCACATGCAGAGGGCCTAGTTAGAGCCTGTGCAGGCTTCCCAGCTGTCTGTCTAGAGTCCAGAGTCCATGAGCTCCCACAAGTTCAGGTCAGCAGTCTCCGTGGGCTTCCCTGTCATGATCTTGATGCCCTGCCCTTGCTCATATAGCCCCTCCTCCCTCTCTTAGACTGGACTCCCAAAGCTCAGCCTGGTGCTTGGCTGTCGCTCACTCCATCCTCCCCCAACTTGACCATCCTGTTCCCTCATATTCTCACCTCCTGTTCCCTCCTCTCTACTGCTGCCCCCCCCCCAAGTTTATCCAAGCTTCCTGGCTCTTTTAAGAAAGAAGAAAATGCATTGGTCAACATCTATGTATAGTAGAAATGTCTGTACTTGATCCCCAGATTCTACGCATCATGGAGTCCATTTGGGAGACGGAATCTCTGGACCTGTGCCTTCTGCCCTATGGCTGCATCTCAACTGGTGACAAAATAGGTTTGTAGTCACATCAGGCAATGAACATACCGCTCTTGGTGAATGTGTTCTGTAGCTGACAAGCTAGACTTAAAAATCAGAAGGTAGCTATGTCCCCAGGTCGCTGAAAGTGAGGGCATAATGAAGACACGCGGATAACTGACCCATGTGACCACAGTGGGAATGAGCATCCTGAGAACTGCGCCCTCCTCCAGCTCCTCTCCCTATCTCCACCACAGCTCGTGTTGTTGTGCACTAAGCTTTTCTCTCACAGATAACGTTTAAAATTAGACAGAAAGAGCTGTCACTTCTTTTTAAATTCCAGAATTCACATTCCTGGAGCTGTTACACACTCCACTCAGGTACTTTTTTAGACATTTAACATTTTAGTTTCAATCTCTCTTATTTTTATTCAAGGTTCTCCTATGAGAACTGCACAAAACATTTTAGGCCATGTTACCTAAAAAGGGAAAGGTACCAATCCCAAGCAAGAAAGGCTGAACTTGGCACATAAATGTCTTTGTTAGTCCTCAAAAGCAGCCGTTTCCTCTCCTTATTCAGGAATACTGGAAGAGAATTCCATACAAATCCTGCAGCCATTTGGCTGTTATTACCTTTTCAAGAAACAAACAAACAACAAAATAGCTCAGACCTGAAAAATAGAGCTTTGGCCTCAAAAAGCATCAGATAAAAGAAAAAAACCCTCTACTCCACTCAGTCAAGACTGAGCAGCGTTGAATTCTGTGACTCTTCACACAGGGATGATCGAGATTGTGAAGGATGCCACAACAATCGCTCAAATTCAGCAAAGCACAGTGGGTAACACAGGGGCATTCAAAGATGAAGTCCTGAATCACTGGCTCAAGGAAAAATGCCCTATTGAAGAGAAGGTGAGTTCTTGCTCTCCCATCCCCACCCCGGGCCCAGTCCTCCTTCCAACTTGTCTTCCATCTGAGAGTCCTGACTCTGGTCTGACAGGCGCTTCCGATGATGTCTCTGGGTTTGCTCCTGAAGCAGCAGCGGTTTCAAGGGTTTTCCCCTGATGACACAGCTTATCTGTGAGACAGAGTGCCCAGTTCTAGACCCGGGAAACATTTACTTCAGTTTTGTTTACCAGTCAAGCTTTGCATAGAATTTGTTTCTCTGAAATAGTCTGTTAGCACTTTTAAAGCTATTTTTGTTGTTCAACACAAAGATCTAGTTACCATATACACATTCCTTCATATAAAACAAAATAATTTGCAGTGTACTATGGATCTCAATGGTAAGTTATGGATGTTGAAAATGTCCATCTTGCTGAAGTGCGTATGCTGTATCCTTCACAAACTGTTTGGTCGGTCTCTCTGGGCGCCATTTAAAGTTCTACCCTACAAGAACAGCACCTGACATTTGCATGGCTATCAGCCTCAGTGGAGGAAATATAATTAGTAACCTTTATTAATCTGTTATACATGAAGACTTGTGAAACCATCCATCCACTTAAGTGGTCACAAGCAAAGCATGGATGCAGAAATCTCTATAGTTTTTGCCGTTGTGGGAAAGGAGAGGATGGGAACTTTGAGCAAATTACTGTAGCCTTTTGCTTCTTGAGTCTCCCTCATGTCCAGGTGTCTGGTTGACTCAATACAAGTAGAAAATTATGGCAGTTGGCACCTCCTTGATAAAAAAAACTAATGAAACTGGACTCAACTTTCTTGCTGTCTGAAGTGGTTCCTAGAACACTGTCTTTCTGGAAGGCAGTTGTAATGGACTCTGCTGCTCTCTGCTTGGAGAGCGACTGGCATTCACACACCACCTCCTCAGTTTCAGGCAGCAGTGGAGAGGTTTGTTTACTCCTGTGCCGGCTACTGTGTGGCGACGTTTGTTCTCGGGATAGGTGACAGACACAACGACAACATTATGATCTCAGAGACAGGTGAGTTTGCCCACTGTAAAATAAAATTATCATAGTAGCATGATTGATTATATATATATGAAACATTCTGTTTTAATTAGCCCTAAGTGTTCAGTTAAGTGACATCAAATATGTTCACCTTATCTTGCAGTCATCACCGCTGTCCGTCTGAAGCACTTGTCCTCATTAAACACTGCCCACCCCCACCCC
>NC_022009.1:82226802-82231541 GCF_000317375.1 Microtus ochrogaster
ATCCCCCACCCCATCCCCCTGGCACAGAGTAATGGGAGCCCCGGCCTGGAAGTCATTGTGAACAGGGACACTAGTCACTGTAGACAGAGGGTTCATGGGTAAGAGAAGAAGGGCAGGAAATGAGACTAAAGAAAGAGAGAACATTGCAGCAAGAGATAGAAAGAGAGGTTGGGAAGTAAATCCTAGAAACTGGTAGTTATAGGAGGTATCAACCATGCCAATATTGCAAAAAAGCTGCTAGAACAAATAATAAAACACATGAAATATCCTCCTGTCTAAGACACCCGAGTCTCTAACTCTCTGAGCCTTACTGGTTCATGCTGCTCTGAGAATGCTCTGCTCTCTTTACTGGCCACCGTACCAATGTTCGTATGTGGAATTTGAACACATTGTTATAGTCTTCAGGCATAGCTGCCAATGTCTGTCAGTCCACCACTCTGGGACTGAAGGAGGACTGCAAAGCTCAAAGCCAGCCTGTGCTGCATAGACTCTGTCACAGGAATTTGTTTAAGAGTTAGAGTTTAGAAAAAGCACCAAAGCTTGGAGTGAATTGCTTATTCTTTGACAAGGTCAACACAAAAAAATAGTACATTTGTGGATTATAGAAATGATAAAAGACCAAATAAATAAAAACTAACGTGGTTCTGCAGATAATGATGGTAATAGTGGCAGAACTGACCCCAAAGAGATTCAAACTGGCATTTCTATAGTGCTACTTAAAAGTGAAAAACTAAAACCCCTCTTGCTGGATTGGAATACAACACCAATCCGTCAGTCACATGAAGGACATGGTGTCTCTTAAACATGATGCTCAAATATTAGCTAGACTTTGATTTACCTGTCTAAGAACACTTTGGAGACAGGCATTTTTTTGAACGACATTTGGAACCATCTAACAAACAAGCCTATCAACAGATATTTGCAGCTGCTGCTTTCACACACCTGGTAAGACTGAAAATATCACAGGTTAATATAAAAGAGTATAAAATGCTTTCACTCAAGATCGTTCATTCCCGGGCAACCGCAAAATGGTTTCAAAAAAACCAAAATGTTAATAAGCACTTATGCCATGTGTTGATGTCAGGCATTTCCTTCTCTTCAGGAAACCTATTTCACATAGACTTTGGACACATTCTTGGGAATTACAAAAGTTTCCTGGGCATTAATAAAGAGAGAGTGCCTTTTGTCCTAACCCCAGACTTCCTGTTTGTGATGGGAACTTCTGGAAAGAAGACAAGCCCACACTTCCAGAAATTTCAGGTATGTGACCCCTGTCTCCCTCACCTGTCAATACCAACCAAGCACACTGTAGAACTCACCTCTTTCTCCCCTTACGAGATGACCACCCACTTCCTCCTCCTTACCTCTCTGCATTCCCCCCAAGTATACACAAACCAATGTTTTCAGGAACCTGCTCACTAAAACCAAACAGCAAGCAAAAATGTCCCATAAGGGATGGCCCTGGGTGGGGCTGGTGCAAAGGACAGATACAAGAAAATACAGCCATGGAGACTGGGCTATTCGAGACTATTAGAAGACTCGAACCTCAAGTGTGTTTCAGGGCTCACAAACAAGCATGAACTGCACTTGGTGTTTGCTACCGTGTGTGCATTTGTCATATTACCAACAGGGAACTCTTGTTCATTGACAGCACGACCACAGGTTCTCCAGTGAGCTCTGGTTCCATCTGCTTGCAAAGAAGCCCCCATGGGAGTATACTTTAGGGTGTTCAGATTCAAACACACAATAAGAGCATGTTGTACATACAAACTTAATAACTGTGAAGGAACACAATTCAGAAAAGTTGTAAGTACATCTATTTTATAACAATGCAAACACAAAACAGAAACCTCGAGTGATGGCTTAAGAAGTCCCTTTGCCTTGGGTGGTCTGCACATAGCCAGCTTCCTAACGTAGTTTGATTTGTACTCCACGTCCCAGGGACAAGGCTTTTTCTTAAGGTTTCCTTAGGGTCCAGCATGACTCTTGAGCAATGCCGTGAGCTTTGACTGCAGGGGAGCAGCTACTCACCTGTGCCTGCTGAAACTAGGGCCCTTGATCTACTGGCTGGTTGTCTGGTTGGTAATAATGACACCCACCCTCTCTGGTCAGATAGTTTTAGGAGTGTGGGCATGCACTTTTCTGCATACAGTCGGCTGGGTTTCAAACAGTTTCCAGGAACTGGACATGTTTCAGGAGGCGGGTGGAAGTATTCCACTATTTAAAGAAGAGAAGGCACTAAGTTTTGCTCTCTTGGAGCTTCGGACAGGACATGGCAACAGCAAATAGCAGCTCAGAGCAGCAAACAAATGCCTGGGATTTCACTTTAGTTGTGGGTATCTTCTTTCCTATAGAATCACAGCCGCTACCTTTTGCCAGTGAGTGATGTTCTTTAGGAATCTGTCCCTTGGTCCAGCTGCTGCTGATGTGTTTATGAACCCACACAGAGGTCATATCACTCTACCAGATCCCAGCAGTTCTCCCTTTGGCTTTCTTATTGCTTCTGTCACATTTTTTTTTTTCAGTTTAAAAACATTTGCGATGAAAACATTTTTATAATGAGGAAGCCAAGACAAGCTCCCTGTCTCTCCCAACAAAATTTACTCAATGCAATACCTGAATGGGAAGTTTCTCAAGCCTGTACTCTTTGGTCTAAGAACATTTCTTCATCCTTTGTGAAATATGAAGCATCTTTCTTAAGCCATTATCCCCTACCCCCTCAGTCATATCTTATCTATATAGTATGTATCACCCAAAGCACACTACTGTGGATTGTGCTGTAATCTACACATCTGTGTTTAGAAAACTGATCAGCATTTTCACACCTGTGATTATTACCTATATAACGAGCACAACACAGGTATCAAAGGGTAACCTTTGTGTCAGGCACACTTGAGTATGCTTCCCAACTGTGTCCAGGATGACAGTCACTCATTTCTTTAGAGCCTTGCTTTCTTCATCTGTAAAGAAAGAATGTGGTCTACTTACTGTTTTCCTAGGTACTATTTAGTGAGTTAGTGTTATAAAGAGAAACCTTTTATGTAGCTCACAGTTCTGATGGTTCCAGACCAAGACCATGACTCTGTGGATGCAGCAACAATCTCAGAGCTCACTGCTCAGCATTATTACAGTGAAATCGTAGACGTAGCAAGACTCCATCACCACTGGTTTAGGCACCAGGCAAATCTTCACACTCTGAAAATGTTTAAGACACTGTTTTTGAAATGACGTCCAGACAATATATGAAACACAACAAAACAGCCTGCAAAGGCTAAAGAGAGAGTTGAATCCCCACCTCCACCTGTCTTTATCCCTTGCCCCCATTCACCCTCTTCACTCATAGCAAGAGAAAGCCGACCACTGATGCAGGAAATTATACACATGCAGAATTTCCAAATCTCCACAAAGATGGGCAGCTGAGCTTTATCTTTAATGCTGGACTTGGGCAAATTCTTTTGCTTTTCATTTTTCTTTCTTTCTTTCTTTTGAGACAGGGTTTCTCTGTAGCTTTGGAGCCTGTCATGGAACTAGCTCTTGTAAACCAGCCTGGCCTCCAACTCACAGAGATCCACCTGCCTCTGCCTCCCGAGTGCACCACGGTCCAGCTGCTTTTCTTTCTTTACTTTTCTTCCTTTCTTTTTATTCACACTGATAATTCGGGGCTCGTGTTTCTTTATTTGTGCTTGTTAATGTAAAAGTTCTCGGCTGTGTCTCAGAGTCTGGCGTAAGAAAGCTATCGTGTTTAATCAAACTAGGAAGTGTACACATTTGCATTTTGAACTAAAAGTCCCCTTGCTAGTTTTGACCACATGATGAATAACTTGTTAAGCAGGGTAGAAAAAAGCTGACCCACTTTTTGTTAAAAGTGAGGTGAGGCTTCTCTATTTACAACATAAACATGTGAGCCCATAGGACTGGGGAGAGCAATGGGGAACAAAGAGGATGGCTGTGCTGAGTCCCACTCTCTTCTCTGCAAAGCAGCTGGCATAGCCTGGGCTCAGATCCATCCGTTACTTCCGGAGTTGCGGGGGGGGGAGGGTACTAGGAATAAGCTGTGATTAGGCAGGGATACAAAACTGAGGCTCACCATTTGGGCCTTCGGAGTAGCCTCCCACAGGCGGGGGTTAAATGTGTTTTAACGATGACAATTTCCATCTCTCTTTGACTGAACAGATATTTTCTAAACAAGGTAAATGGTTTTTATGACACTGGTGACTTGTTTCATATTGGCAGCAGTGCAAGGACAGAGTGGGGTGTTGTGCTGAAGAACAGCTTAAGGAGTTGCCTTAATCCTTAAATGCCATTTTATTTCATTATTGTTGTGTGTGTCCACGTCACAGCATGCGTGGAGTTCTGAGGACAGCATCCAGGAGTGGGTTTGGGGATCAAATTCAGGTCACCAGGCTTGCCGGGCAGCACCTTCACGCACTTAGCCATCTCTCTGGCACTCCTTCCGTCGTTCAGGTGCTGCAACTCAGACAAAAGCAGCTCTTGGCTTCACTGCATGAGGTATTTTGAGGACAAGCAAGTATGAAACAGAGCTGAAGTTTATTAAAGATATTTTAATATAGATTTTAAGTATGGCCATTAAGAAAAAGAAAGGACCTGTAGAGAAAGGAAGACATATCCCTGAGCACAGGTGTGGATCTCTAAGAGCTGAGCTTCATTGTCTTCATAAGTATATACATATATAATATGTGCATATATATACGTGTGTGTGTGTGTGTGAGAGAGAGAGA
>NC_022009.1:82231641-82234516 GCF_000317375.1 Microtus ochrogaster
GAGAGAGAGAGAGAGAGAGAGAGAGAGAGAGAGAGAGAGAGAGAGGTGACTTTCAAATTGTTGTGTTCTAAGGCTGCTATGGTACCTCAGGTCACAGGATGACTCCTGAACTGTGTGAGACAATGGCATGTTCAATACAAGTTCATTTGCGAACATGAGCAACTTGATCTCTTCCCGTCAGATCTATGGAGAGGAAGGTGGTCTTTGCACACCGCAGCACTGAGGACATGTGTTAGATAAAGCATCTAACATCTGAAGAGGCAAACAGCACTCGTTTGTACAGAGAAAAGTTTGAAGAGTGTCCCTAAAGGCACTTGCCCCTAGATGTCACTGTTAAGAAGCATTTCCCAGGAAGCCCAGAGCTGGTTACTTGGATTGACACTGGTTGAAGTTTTCTTGCTAGCGTTACCAGTCTGCCCTATTTGGCATACCTGCCATCTTGTCCCCAAATCAGAGTGCACCTGACTTGGTCTCCAGCTGTAAGCACCTGGCCAGTCTCAGGACAGGGCCCAACTCCGGGAGTTGCTGAGAACCTGAAGGTTCTTGACTGAAATCCGTGTCTGGGAGAGTCAGACTGACTTGCTCCTGGGTTGTTTTAACTGTTTCTGCCTCAGCATCTCCCCCAGAGACATCTGCTCTAGGAGTGGAAGGCTGACTTCTTGCTTGCTACTCTGGAGATACAATTGAGCTACCCAAGTCCAGCCAGAAACATAACGGAGACCTTGCCCTCTAACAGTCTTCTGGATTGTCATCTCTTACCCCTCCTGAACTTCCTTTACTTTGCATGGGACGTCTGATCCCTGTATATGTCTGTCACCTGCTGACTGGACACCCCCAGCCTCCTGCCCCATCCTGTTGTCATCGAGCTGTGTTCACCTTGTCTAAGACAGGACATGGATGCAATATGCCCTTACTAAATCCCTTCTGTGTGTGCTTCAGGGCCCTGGACCAGGCCAGTATAGTTCTCGAAAGGCTAATGGGTCTGCCCAGTTTAATCCCCTTCAAATATAACTGCTCTCCATGTCCTTATAATTTAAAAGCAGTGAATCTTCCCCAAGACCTAACTTGGCTTCTGCACAGAAAGCTCTTAGCCGTCTCACGATGGGCAGATCATCTGAAGGGTGTTGAACATTGTGCTGGGCACGGCAGGTTCAGAAGGTAGACTGGCACCACTCCATGCCAAGGGACACTTTGTGTGAAGATTGCAGTGAGAGTGGTGTGCAGAGGGAAGAATGAATCCTTCCTGTGAGATAGAAGAAAGCTGTAAGGAATCCTCTAAAGATGAATTCAATTTCATCTTATCTGGTAGATATAGGGAGAGGATGGAACATCCAAGCAGAAAAAAAATCACGAGCAAGTACGTTCTCACAATGAGTATTTAGGAACAAAAAGTACAACTGCCCAGACAGGGTGCAACATAGGTCTCTGTGGAGTGAGCCTTGAAGTCTGAGTCGGGAAAGGAAATGTGCATCGGTCGAAACAGGGCCCTGGGTGGATGGCAGGGAAAGAGCAGAGCAAAGCAAAGTCACTTGGAACACAATTGGTTAAGAACGAATTACCCTAATTAATACCCAATATAGGTCAAGTGGGAGAGGACAAGTGTGCCTATTACATTAGAAGTGCAGAGCTGGCAATGGTTTCCTCTTGGGATTTCTCCCTCCGGCCAGTTAACTAGGTCAGCTTAGCCTCTTCCTCCCCAGTGTGAAGACAGAGCACTTCCCATCTCTCCAAGGAAGATGCATGCAAAAAGGGTAAGAGTTTGAATATGTTGATATGGTATCTCCCCCAGACAAAAGAGGCTTTCATATTCTTAGGACTTGGTTTATCTGTTGAATTTAATCTGGAAAACATACAAATATAAGACTGGAGGCATGGCATTGGATCACCCATCAATCCACTTATGGGTTATTCCACCCACATGGAATGTTACTCAACACCCAAGATGTTAGAGCCCCGGTATTCTTAAACGCTACTCAAGACGTCAACAAAGTCATCCTCTAGATGTTCAGTTTCTTGTAAAG
This sequence comes from Microtus ochrogaster, assembly GCF_000317375.1. Lineage (NCBI taxonomy): Eukaryota > Metazoa > Chordata > Mammalia > Rodentia > Cricetidae > Microtus > Microtus ochrogaster. Next base: position 82,233,663 of record NC_022009.1, read on the forward strand.
GTTGGCTGTGTCTACCGTAGTAATACTATGAGGTATGTGTTTTATCATCTTCCAAGTATGCTCTCCATGATAATCCTCTTGGGAAATTTCCAATGGTCTCAATTTCTTCAAAAGCACTGATTCTCATAAAGAGGTTTTGTTTTGGTCTGTTCTGTTTTTAACTTCTCCAAGTTGGATGAAGACATGGATCGGACTGTCCCTTTAGCTAGAGATGAAGTTGAAGATCACTCTGTGTAAATATTAGGATCTGTGGGAGTTTTTGTGTTGCTGTTGTTGCTGTTGTGAATTCTTCCCCTGTTTCAAATACCCTTGTTATTTTATTTTACTTTATATCCAAATAGATGTCCTCAAATCTTTTTAGTACAAGACTGAAAGATACATCCATAACACAGAGACAGAGACAGAAGAGACAGACCGACAGAGAGGCCATTATTTTTTTTAAATAATTTATTTTTTATTTTATCTACATTAGTGTTTGCCTGCATATATGTCTATGTGAGGGCATTGCATCCTCTGGAACAGGTGTTGCAGAGAGCTGTGAGCTGTCATGAGGGTGCTGGGAATTGAACCTGGGTCCTCTGGAAGAGCAGCCAGTGCTCTCAACTGCTGAGCCATCTTTCCAGCCCCAAGAGAGGCCAGTCTTAATACAGACTAAAAGGAAACAATCATAGCCTTTGTACACCTAATTAATTTTTATCTAAATATTGAAAGACAATGGTATATCCCTATCCCTGGCAAACAGCTTGTTTGAGAATCATGTTCACATCCATAAATATAAAACTACTAATTCTTTTTTTTTAATTTATTTATTTATTGAGGATTTCTGCCTCCTCCCCGCCACCGCCCCCCCCCCC
>NC_022009.1:82234616-82240592 GCF_000317375.1 Microtus ochrogaster
TCAGCCCGAAGAGCCATCAGGGCTCCCTGACCTGTGGGAAGTCCAAGGACCGCCCACCTCCATCCAGGTTCAGTAAGTTGAGCATCCAAACTGCCCAGGCCCCCCCAAAGCCAGCACGTGCAGTAGGATCAATTCTATCTCAATAAATGAACAGCCAAGGGCCAGATACTTTCTCTGCTCAGCCTCACCACAGAGTGCTTCTCCCTGCATTGTTAGTTCTTCAAATCAACAATCTTCTCTGGTTTATCATATAAACCAAATATATAGATAAGTCCTAAGAATGCTGGCAGGCCAATGCATTGACCTATATTTTAAAATATATGTATCGTGTGCCTTGGCCTGAACTATTTTTTTTCTCCACTGTGTCCCTTTGTCAGACAGAGACAACATTTTTTTTTTTTTTTGGTTCGGTGATGAATATTTGTCAGTTTTTCTCTTCTCCCTCCCTCAGCCTCAGAATCTCACCCCTGGAGTTTCTGTTTTGTAGTTTCGACATTACTTTTTTACTTCGGTGAACATGTACAGTTCATGCAGAGGAGAATGCAGGGTTTGCGTTGTTAGGGAAAGTATCCGTATGACCTTGAGCAGCCTAGAGCTACTCTTCAGGGGTTAAGAATTAGTGGATGGCATGTATAAAATTAGCTGGTTTAAATCAAGGCAAGGTTTGGGTCCTGACATGGTAATGAATTCCTTTGTTTCTAAGATGTGTGGAGGTGGCAGTCTATGAAAACATTTCTTTCTTTCAGGCCTTAGATGCTACAATTAAGGCATTTAAACCACAATGAAATTAAGAGCACATGTACTATGCAGGCTCAACCTATTTATTAGCTACTAAAGGAGAGTTCTCCGCTAATGTCCTCAGTGGAAATGGAATGTTTTCCACTTAAAGAGGTTCGTGAAACCAAGTGCCCTAGTCAGACCTCTCTCCCTTCTTCACCCAGAGCACGCAGGCTCTCATAGGCTGAAGAAGAACAGTGTTTGAGCCCTGGAAATTAAAAAAAAAAAAAAGGTTCACTTTCAACAGCCGTAACTTCTGTGTTCTGGGTTTTCCCCTGAGCTCCCCAGCCACATCCTTGTAGCTGCTCAAGCCGCACGCAGTCCTCTGGGCTGAAGCAGTGTGACCAGGGCTCACAGGCATTGCCACTGAGTACAAATACCAGAAATGAAACTTGTGGGGCTTGAGTGGGTGGAGCAGTACCCAACTGTGACCCCCAAAGCAAAAGAATCACCTGTAAATGACCAGTGTGTGACATCCTATGTACCCTTCCTCGGGGGGACAGTGTGAAGACAACCCCTCCCATACGTGTTGAAAAAAAAAAAAACCCTGATTACCCACGCTCACACCCTCCAGCCACTAACTCTCGATTGTCTAAAGAATCACTTTGGACAGATGGTCTGCATAAGAACCTGATGCCCTCAGCACTGAGGAGTGCGTTCAATGACGCAGCTCCTCTTAAATCTCACCACGGCCATATGAAATGGCTATTGCTGTTACTATTGTTCTCATCCTACAGATGAAAACACTGATGCCCAGAGAAGCTAAATGACTTCCCTGATTGTCAAATAAAGCCGACATTTGAGTTCCTACAGCTAGGTGTGAATCTGTTAGCCAGCATTCCACTCTACCTTCAACACAGAACAGTTAACATCTGCTCTCAAGTACCAAGCCCAGGCAGCCAGCCTGCCAGGTAGGGTACATGCAGTTAATTTTGGGGAAGAAGTTTCTCTCTCGTAGAAGAGCCCGGATGTGAAAGTCAGAACTACTCAAACAAGCTAGAACCAACAAGAATCATCCACACAGGCTAGAATGCACCCTGGTGCTACAGTGCCCACAAGGCCTGCATAAGGCTCTGAGCTCCCTCTTCAGCATCCACGAGAAGATGCTAACTCATCAGGGTGGGGTGGACTTCAACAGAAGCAGGACAGCAGCTCCTTTCCCTACGTGTATCTCTTTGGGCACAGGGACAGTTGAATCTGTTTTATTTTCCCCTGAAAGTTCTTACTGAGCACCTATGGCTTGCTGTGACAATAAATGCCTGGGATTAATTTCCCTCCTTGAAAATATTTCATTAAAAAAAAAAAAGATTGACCCCACAGTGGGCTCACAAGCAGGAGATTTGCCTGGAGCCCCCGGTGTATAGAAGGATAGAAAATAATTAAAAATCAGAACAGAGTCGGGTTCCAAATCAAGAGACGTCTCCCGATGTCTGTGTGAAAATCGCAAGAATTGGCAAATTAATGAGACTGTAGCCTGAGGTGAAGTCTGCACTTAGCCTCTGTAATTACTGAGAAACCGGAGATGCCTCGGTGGGTTGGATGAGCAAAGAGAATGATTTCCGGACATCAGTGGCATCATTTAGAATGCAAAAGCGCTAATGTACTGGAGCTGCTGCCAGGGACAGTTGAAATCCGGGCTGCAGCTGGGACAGCCCAGACACACTTTAGGGACTGTGTTAGCCTCCTCCTTCATGGTGGGCAGAAAAGAGAGCTTCGGAGTTCTGATGGGAATGAAAGGGACTGGCACACCCTACACCCTCAGGCTAGGTGGTCTCTGCGCCAGTGTTTTATACAAACTGCCTTCATTGTATCCAAATGAGCTGGGTCGTTTTACTTCGTGTAACATGTCCACCCTCCACTATCCATTGTGATACAGGCCTGACCTCTATTATCATTGTGGTTACTGTGCCACATGCAAATGATACAGTGTTGTGGTTTGAGACTGAAAAGTCCCCCATCCTCATGGGTCTAAACACTTAACCCCAGGTAACAGCACTATTGGGGAAGTTGTGGAACCTCAGGACACATGGAGGACATGTCACAGGCTTTATGAAGATTATAACTGCTGCTGATTCCAGCCTGAGTTCTCTGCTTCCTGTCTACTGTGATGTGCACAAGCAGCCACCTCCAGCTCCCGCTGCTTTGTCCTACCTGCCATGTTAGACTAGCACCCTGTGAAGCCACGATCCAACAAATCCTTTCTCCTGTAGGCTGCAGACCTTTCTCATGGTAATGAGTGAGAGTAAATAATAGAGACAAAGCCATTTTGTGATAATTGGCAAAGATGGGAAGATGGTGCATGTGCTCTTTCGTTCCTTCACAATGGCTGTTATGTGTTACTGTTATATGGATCATCTCTAGCACCAGTCTTAGAATAGGTGACTGATGTAGTTTTTCTTCAGCCTTCTACTCCACATCCTATTATAGGACACTGAGGTTGCCATCTCCTTGCACGATGTTCTGAAAAACTTCCTCTTATAGGTAAATTTGTCGAAAAAATGTCCAGCTTTTTAAAAGTTCAATTCCTAGAATAGAAGTGCCTGGGGGGAAGCACGTAGATTCTTTTAGAAGTCAAGGTTTTGAAACATGTTTCAGGCAGAAACTTTCACCCACTTTACATGTACAATCCTGAGTTTTTGACAATGTGACATCCAAGGCTAAGCCCTGTCACAAGAGCACCCATGTCATCACGCAGTCTGCTATGAAGACACAGCTGGCCCTCTGAGCATCTGCGGCGGACCAACAGGTTCTGTCTGTGGGTTTGTGAAGGCTTCTGTCTTGCCTTGTGTTTTGTTCATTGGCTCACTGATGGCATACATATTCAAGGTTTATTGTCTGTTCTTGTGTTTGACAGTGTGAGTTTTCACACATCCTTGCTTGTACATTAGAACCGGAGAATCATCTGTCACATTGTATAGATGCTTTCTTTGTTATTCCCTCTTAAAAATTGCTAACAGTTCTCATCGGATGTGTTTACATTTCTACAATTTCTACATCACTTCTACCCTGGTAAAATGCCTTTCTAATGTTTGATTTGATGACAAAAAGTCTAATATTTGTCATCTTCATGTATGGAACTTTGATTCATCTGGAATTTCTTTTGGCATATCCCAGGGAGTGAATTTTAACTTTATTTTCCCCCAAATAATGAATCAGTTATCCAGATCACATTTTATCAAAAGAGAAATTTTTTCCTCACTAATTTCAGAACTTGTCTTAGTTACATCTCATCTTACTGAGTTGTAACTTCACACTTTTTATCCTATCCCACAAATTTTCTTATCTTTGTTTTTAAACAATATGTACTATTTCACTCTTTTTGTGTGAAAGCTTCATAAAATATCAGCTGCAGCAAGCACATGTTCTCATTACTACAATCTATCTATCAGAATGTCTTCTCAGACGCTAACTATGTGGGATAAACCAAAACCCCATACCTGAAGTTAATAAGTGAGAAATTTTCCTGGACCACCACTGCTTAGAGATTAATCCAAGAATAATAGATATCCTGAGAGAAGTTTTCCTCCCAAGGAACCTGCTATGTTGTCCCATGTTTAAGTTTTCCTTTATGTAACTCAGTAGACTTCTACAGTTTCTTTAAGTGTTTGGTCAGCATATCTTACAATTTGGAAATAAATCCTATTCTTTGTTTTTTTTACTTTTTTTCAGTATCTTATATAAAACATTTATATCAATAGCCATTAGCATTAGTTTTCTATGCATGCTCTCTTCCAGGTCTTGCTGTTAAGGTTGAATTTAATAAATGATTTTGTAGGAATAAACATCTTCTACCTTTTCATATGCTTTAGAATGATTTAATGGCACAGACCAGCCTGTTGCTTAATAGGAGGCATGACTCATGACCTGACCCAAGGATGTTTATGGAGACAGAAGCTTCTTTCTTCCTTCCTTCTTTCCTTCCTTCCTTCCTTCCTTCCTTCCTTCCTTCCTTCTTCCTTTTGGTTTCATTTATTTATTTATTTATTTATTATATATTTTCTTAAAAAAAAACCAATCCAAATTCCCACTCCCTCCCCTCCTCCTGTTCCCTCCACACACCCTCCCACTCCACCCCCATCTAATCCTAAGAGATAGTAAGGCCCTCTTTGCTTTGTGGAAGGCCCAAGACCCTCCCTACTACATCTAGGCTGAGCAAGGTATACATCCAAAGAGAATAGGATCCCAAAAAGCCAGTATTTGCAGTAGAGATAAATCCCAGTGTCACTACCAGTGGCTTCTCAGTCTGCCCCAGGCATACAACTGTCAACCACATTTAGAGCGACTAGTTTGGTCCTATGCTTGTTCCTTCCCAGTCCAGCTGGAGCTAGTGAGCTCCCAATAGCTCAGGTAAACTGTTTCAGTGGATGAACCCATCATAGTCTTTGCTATGACCTCTTTGCTCATATTCTCATTCCTTCCACTCTTCAACTGGACGTTTCAGTCCAGTGCTCCAGTGTGGGTCTCTGCCTCTGTTTCCATTTGTTGTTGGATGAAGGTTCTAAGGTGATATTTAAGATAATCATCAGTCTGAATACAGGGTAAGGCCAGTTCAGGCACCCTCTCCTCTATTGCTTAGGGTCTTAGCTGGGGTCATCCTTGTGGATTCCTGAGAATTTTTCTAGAGCCAGGTTTCTTGTTAATCCCATAATGGCTCCCTCAATCAAGATATCTCTTTCCTTGCTCTCATCTCTGTCCTTCCTTCATTTCAACTATCCCATTCCCTCAAGCTCTCCCCAACCCTCCCCTTCTCCCCTTTCTTCTATCCCCTGCTCCCATGCTCCCAATTTTGTCAGGAGATCTTGTCTGTCTCCAATTTCCAGGGGGTCTATATATGTTTTTCTTTGGGTTCACCGTATTACTTAGTTTCTTGAGGCAGGATCTCATTCGAAGTCAGGCTTTCCTGGAACTTACTCTGTAACCTAGGCTTACCTCAAACTCACCCTGATCCTCCTGCCTCAGCCCCTAAAGTTCTGGGATGACAGGGATAAGTTACCATGCTTGGCTAGCCATCAATTTATAAAACTGTACTCTTTTACTCAGTGTTAGGAATTTGTATTAAAAATTTAAATTCATTTAACAATTTAAAAAATCAGATGGTGGCTGGGTGGTGGTGGCGCACGCCTTTAATCCCAGCACTCGGGAGGCAGAGGCAGGCGGATCTCTGGGAGTTCTAGGCCAGCCTGGTCTACAAGAGCTAGT
>NC_022009.1:82240692-82243868 GCF_000317375.1 Microtus ochrogaster
AAAAAAAAAAAAAAAAAATAGATGGTAAAAAGCAAATTCATCTGTTTTTTTAAATACAAAAAAGTATAAAAAAGTAAATATGAGGGCTAGCTAAATTCAACACATTTCCTGCATTTTTTTTGGATTTCATTAACTCTTGGCAAACATTGCTTTCACTTACATAAAGTTTATTGATTCCAATATGGTATTCAAAACTGACACATGCCTCTTTAGATAGGACAGGTGTTTCTACCCTCAATCTCCTATGAAAGAACTTGAATCTGAAGGGTACACTAACAAACAGCATGAGACTTGTCTGAACCAGTCAGTTTTCCTTGAGCACACTAGCTGCAACACACTGATGCATTTACAAGATCATAAAAGTATTTAAGTTCTCACCATGTTTTTCCCCTGAGCAGAGGAACCTGCCTTGTTCACAAAGGGTTCTTTGCATGAACAGTAACATGTAAATTCCAGCACGGATGAAGTCTCTTCAGAAACTCACCTTGATCGCAGCCAAAGGCACCATCACCCCGAACACCTAAGCCCCAGCTTGGGACTCTGATAACAGGATCTTTTTCTCCTTTGTCCAGGATGTCTGTGTCAAGGCTTATCTGGCTCTTCGCCATCACACCAACCTGCTGATCATCCTGTTCTCCATGATGCTCATGACAGGAATGCCCCAGCTAACAAGCAAAGAAGACATCGAGTACATCCGAGATGCCCTCACAGTGGGGAAGAACGAGGAGGATGCTAAGAAGTATTTCCTTGACCAGATTGAAGTTTGCAGAGACAAAGGATGGACGGTGCAGTTTAACTGGTTCCTACATCTCGTTCTTGGCATCAAACAAGGAGAGAAACACTCTGCTTAATATTCGGCACTAGAGCCAAAAGCAATTTTGTGTTCAAAAGCTTTTGAAATCAGCATGTGTCAGTCATCAGACTTAGCTTTAAAATGCAATAGGACTCTCTGAACACTGGCACTTCAGAAATACAGTTTTTTTTCCCTAGTTGAACTCTTCTCCAGAGGAAAAAAACGTTGGCATTAATGATGGTTTGGTTAATATTCAGCATGAGACTTCTTTGCTATTTTCCCCTCTCGGACGCCATAATGTTGATGAACATTCTAAGTTTAAATAGACTGATGGCTTGCTTATTACACCTGATGCTCTCGCACTGAGTGTCTCTGGAGGTGCTTTAGTAGAATAATTGGTGATACCTGTGGTCACATGTGTTTACTATATGTTTTGGCTTTCATGTGGTCTTTAAGAACAGAAAAGGGTGCAAGCATTGCTCAGCTCCGCTGCATGGTTTACAGTTTGTCTCTGAGCATCCCCTCTGTGCCCACAGACGTTGGTGATGTGCTGGAAACAAGCACGATAGCCTTCTGAGTGCCTTTAGCAATTAGTCTCTCTGTGCGCAGCTGAGATGCACACATGCTGAAAGCCAGCTCTGAGCCTGAGCCTTGACCCTCCCCTGCTGGTGTGGCTCCAGGGTTATGGATATGAAAAATGAAGGTAAGACCTTTTCCCCAGAGTGAATAACCTAATACAGTCGGTGTCATTGTCTCTGGCACAGAAACAGGAAGTGGCTAAATGGAGCCTTTGATGCACATTGATGGTTGTTCTTACCCTACCTCCCTTCTTCCTGCCTTCTTGGACTTGTGAAATCTTCAAGGACAGTTCTTCCCAACAACTCAAAATGACTTGAAAGGCTTATGAGAATCACAGGTACTTATCTATGGAGCTGATCCATAGAGTTTTAAAAAGTTCCAGAAAATGTTATTAGCTAAATGCTTTAATATTGCATTTCAGTCTGAACAGTTTTGTTTATTTTTTAATGGAAGAAGATACCTGCTATCAAATGTATTCTTGCATAGTCATTTTTTTAATTTTGAGACATCCTGAAGTTCATAAAGGCAATTGAACCATTTTCCTTTATTTTCTCATTTCTTAAATGTTATTTGTTATTAGTGTTGATCTGCTGTAGAGACAGAGCAGTAAATTATTTAATCAAATAGTTTTACCCATCATTAATTCCACAGAAAGAACTGTGTTATTGGTGTCCAGATTCAATATAATCAGATACAACTTTTTCTGATTTTTAATTTTTCAATATAGACTCTTCACTTTGTTGGAGCCCAACCTTTCTTTTGTGTTTGCAGAAGTCAAGTATCACCTGATTCTGTTTCAATAAGAATCATCAGGGACACTTTAAAAATGTCCTTACCTTTGGTTTTTTTGTTTGTTTGCTTGCTTGTTTGTTTTGGTTTTTGAGACAGGGTTTCTCTGTGGCTTTGGAGCCTGTCCTGGAATTAGCTCTTATAGACCAGGCTGACCTCAAACTCAAAGAGAGCTGTCTGCCTTGTGTTTTTAAATCAGCCCACTTTCAATAGATTATAATTTCATTAGTGTGGAATGATCTGGGCATAGTTTCTAAGTACTCAGTTGAATCTAATACATGCAGGGAAGAAGCCTCACGTGGGCCATGAAGATGTAGGTATCCTCCCTGCTTACTGGACCTCCCTCCCGTGGCTCATAGCGAGCTACAAAAATACTCTTCATTCCTAGCAACTAACCCTTTTAAAACCATGCTGTCTCCTCTACAGAGGGACAAGCCCCGTTGCAATTGTATCCTCCTATGAATGGAGATTAGATGTTTTATGGCACTTCCTTACCGCGGTTTGCTAATGTAGGTGGAGGAAGACTGGTGCAGTCCACCTTCAACCGGAAGCCATTCCTGAGCTTCCAAAGAAGAGCCATGCAGACTTTGCACAGACTTTGCCTTTCATTTGAATTGCTGAAATGATCATCTTGATGATAAAACAATTACAAAGTATATCTGTATTTAGCTTTTGACACACATGCATACAAATTAGTTCTTTAAATGAGCCAGCGTCTTCATAAAGCTGAAATACATGACGCCACGTACTGGGTTTCATTCTTCCATTTCCCAAAGAATGTAGACCTGCAGACAAGCAAAATTCACATGTTTGCTTCCTTTACATAGTTCTTGCAAATGATCTGTTTTCACACCTTTGAAAATATTCTAGACCTGAGGTGCCCCTTCTGCTGGGCAAATACCGATGTCTCTATTTTCAGTGCTCAGTGAAAACACATATCACAGGTCAGATGGGTCAAGTCAAAGCAACTTACATGTATATCTAAGACTGGCAAACACACACACACACACACACA
>NC_022009.1:82245213-82260122 GCF_000317375.1 Microtus ochrogaster
GAGAGAGAGAGAGAGAGAGAGAGAGAGAGATTTATGCATGTGTATGGGTTCCTGTGTATGTATGCCTCTGTGTGTGTGTGTGTGAGAGAGAGAGACAGACAGACAGACAGACAGACAGACATTTGTGCATGTGTATGGGTTCCTGTATATGTATGCCTCTGTGTGTGTATGTGTGTGTGTGTGTGTGTGTGTGTGTGTGTGAGAGAGAGAGAGAGAGAGAGAGAGAGAGAGAGAGAGAGAGATATTTGTGTATGTGTATGGGTTCCTGTGTATGTATGTCTATGTGCATCTGTGTGTGTGTGTGTGTGCAGACCAGTGATCAACACTGGGTGCCTGCTTCTATTGCACTCTGACTAAAATCTCAAGTCAGATTCTCTCCCTGGAAGTGTAACTCACGGATTGGCTAGAAGAGCTGGCCAGAAAGCCCTACAGAACCTCCTGGAACTGTGACCCATTCTGCCCTCCCACCCTCTTGCTCACACCAGGTTGCGAAAGGCCAGGACTCAAAAAACTAAGCTGGAGGGAAGTAAAGGAAGGTACTGATGTTGACTCTAGTCTACACATGAGCACACACGTGTACACACAGAGATAAGCAAAATAATATAATAACAATAATAATTAACTGCCTTCATTTTGAACTAAAATTTGCGAACACCCTAAAAGTCTCTCTACAGGAGATCAATTAGCTAAGTGCTGCTGAATTATGAGCTGGGATATAGCTCAACTGATAGTGTTTGCCTAGTGTGAACACAGGCATGGATTCGGCCCCTAGCACTAAATAAACCAGACACAATTGTGCACACCTCTACCAAAGTGAATGTTAAAGGCAGGAGGGCCAGACACTCAAGGTCATTCTCAGCTACTTATGGAGTTTGAGGCCAGCCTGTGTTAGATACCTTGTCTCAAAAATAAATTGATTAAAGATGTAAATGATAGTGTGTGCATACATAACAAATTTGGGAGGATATACACACTTACTGTTGTTTGAGGGCACAAGGGAATTGAATGTAAGACCTCACACATAGAGGGGAAAGTACTCTATCAGTAAGCTGTGTCTCCAGTAAGTTATACAGGCTTGCTTTGTACTCACGGTAGCCCAGGCAGATCTTGAGCTTGTGATCCTCCTGCCTCAGCCTCCCAAGTGGCTGGGAGTTATAGCTTATACTATTGTGGTCATTTTTGTTTCTTGTGCATTCACTTTTTCATTTGGATATTGGGGAATTTGAGTTTCTTAGCCAGGAAGAAGCATTAATAATTTTTATTTTGAAAAAAAAATGTATTCTGCTTGGCAGACATCTTTTAACTGAGATCACACCTCAGTAAAAACTCAGAAAAAATGGTTCTCAAAAAACAAACAAACAAACCCTAAATTTGAAGTCTATATTATCAAGCAGTGACATCAAAGATATTATTAGAAGTTTGGGGCATGAAAATGGTCAAGTCTTCTTCCTTACCTGGCCCTACCTAGCGGTGACCTCTTTTCCCAAAGACTGGCCTTGGTTTGTCTGGACAGTAGCAGTGCTACCATCTCAGTCAGGAATGTCCTGCCTGCTGCAGCCCCTCAACTCTGCACATCTGCGCTGCCTGCGGCCATGCTGTGCTCTCTGCGCACATCTGAGGTCCCCCTGGGAGGTGCAAACAGCCTCATTTTCACTTCTTGTGAATGTCAGATTCTTTTCTGAGCATTTGCTCATTAACACAAGTGAGTAAATCTCCCTGCCTGCTGCTTTGGTAAGAATTACCCCTTCAGTGTGGTTCTGAGTCAGGCAGTTGGAAGAGGTCCTGGAAGACAGCAGCCTACCAAGGAATGCAAGGTCCCTTGGCAGAACAGAGCAGTACTGCCATGTGCCTCACATCAGAGGAAGTGTCCTGCCAATCAAACCCAATCTTCTGGTCATACTTTAAAATTAAAGTAGGTTCCTATTAACTGGCAGAAATCCACCCACCATTTCCAGGCATTGCCAAGGTTGATAGCTGAACAGTGTTTTCTCCAACGAAATGTGTTTGGTGGTGAAGTCTACACTGTACGTGCATGCACGTGCGCGCACACGCGCGCACACACACACACACACACGCACACTATGCCTTGCCTTTGCATCATCACTAAGCACTTGTTCTGTAAAACCACCAGTCTTGTGGCTACTAAGGGCTTTCCCTGGGGAAGTCTCAAAGGCACACAAGCGCCAAGTCCTTGACCCTCCATCCCCACCCTGGCTCTGCTCATTCCACAGTTTCTCAGTTCTAGAAACTAGAGAAAACAGTTTCTAGTTTTTAAAGTAACTCCTGCCTCAGACACTAATTGCTCAATGCGAGCTCGTTAGAGGCCAGCCTGGTCTACAGAGTAAGTTCCAGGACAGCCAAAGCTACACAGAGAAACCCTGTCTTGAAAAAACAAAAAACAAAGCAGAGAAGACAAATCAGATGTGGAAACATCAATGTCCCACAGCGGCTGCAGCCACTAACCAGGAGGGAGCCCTGTGTGGAAGGTATTCTGGGTTCCCATCGTCAGGGACCCTTCAGACAGCTAAATGCCCCCTCAAGTGTCCCAGTGCCTATGATGGCAATCCCCCTTGCCTATAAAATCTCATTCCTTGATTTTAGAGCTGGACCATGCGCCCAGCAAGCTCACAGGTGATGGTGATAGTGATGACAACACACGGAGGGCCATGTTCTGTAAAGTGATCACCCACTCTTGCCATTCTCTCTTCTGTCTTCCTGTCTTGTCAGATACAAGTTCACAGGCAAGCATGAAACCAAATGCAAGCTAGCAAGAAACATGGAAGGGCACCCGTTCCCCACACTCAAAGCCAGTGCTCTCAATAACCCTCAACTAGAAAGAGGCAAAGACAATCTGAGCAGCATACAGACACCTTGCACACTTGGAGAATTGTTGGCTATGTTTTTGATTTTGTCTTCATTTTGATTTTCGTCAACACCACCATAGACCCCTCAGAGGCAGCTAGAACAGGCCATGAGCTAATTTAGGAGGTTGTACTGAAAGGGTGGAGTACAAAGTCCCAGGAATATTGAGACCAAATCCTGTATGGAAGTGGCTCCTGAGACCAAAACCACTCTCCTCAGAGGACCTGCATTCATTGCCTACTGTGCGTATGAAACTCAGCTGTGCTAGAAGATACTGAGAAGCAAACACAAGGCAGGCACCATCTGGTAGAGGTACCAGATGCGCTCACCCCTGACCAAAGGGGGAAACCTGTGACAAATCAGAGTGTTCTGCTGTAGCAGGGGACAGGGATACACAGACTCTGACTAGGACGACCAGATAGAATGTGGTATGTTACAATAGAGGTTTAAATCAAAAGTCAGGAAAATGCAACTGTGGCAAGAGCTCATTCTGACTAAGGGCCAGGAAAGGTTTTATAGGGAAGGTGACCTTTGGATTAGCTCTTTAGACGCTAATAGGATCTCAGCATCCAGGAGGGATGGCAGAGGTGATGGCAGAGGTGACAAGACACAGGGCTGAAGCACTGAGAAATACCAATGGAGAGACAAAGGGAAAAAAGGGAAAATCTAGGCCTTTTGTCTGGGCAGAGGAAGTTTGGTTTATTTGAGAGGTAATTGGAAAGCATGAGTGATTTCAGACATTTTGGACATCCACACATATAGATAATAAAGACGCCCCCTCACCGTGAATAAACATAGTCCTGCCTGAAGGAAAGGAAAGAAGGGAGGGAGGGAGGGAGGAAGGAAGAAAATTCTTAAAGACAACAGTGATACACCTGAATATAATTGGGGAGGGCACATGGTACAAGATCAAGCTGAGATTGTTCTTGCATGTCATGTTCCTACTACACTAACACAATTTAGTGATGCATGCCTTCAATCCCAACACTCGGGAGGCAGTGGTGGGAGGATCTCTGTGAGTTCAAGGCCAGCCTGGTCTACAAAGCGAGTTCCGGGACAGCCAGAGCTGTGACACAGAGAAATCCTGTCTCGAAAAACAAAGCAAACCAACGAAATTGAACATAAAGGTATTCTCTGAGACTCACATTCTCTACCATTTAGCACCTAATTGGAAAGACACAACTGCTTGATCTAAGCATGGCGAGCACTCATTCCGGCCACCTTCATAGCAAGGAAGGAAAGCGATGCAGGCAACGGGAGTGAATCTCCCTGTCTTTCTTCCACAAATGAACCCAGGTCATCTAGTTCCCCTGCAGAGCGTGCAGCTGACATTTGGTGAGGGAAGAAGAAAGATGATCTCTGGTTATGTGGGTGTGTTTCAGGCAAACACGTTTTCCCATCAGTTTCTGATTTCAAATGAGAACCCCAGGCACACACAGGCAGGTTTAGTGCTTAATAATATTCAGGGAGGAGGAAAGAATAGAAGTTACATGGTTTCCCTGGAAACCTTCTCTACAGGGCTTGCACATGTATTCTCTCAAGAAGCAGGTGAGACAGCCTAAAGGTGTTTCTGGGCCCCGGGTCCATCATTAAAGGGTGAAGACCATGCCTCCCCACTGTCTCTGCAGAAGCAATAGTTGGACTTATTTTGCTCAATGTTATTTAATATCAAGTCTCTCTTTACCAGTGGATTTAATGAGAAACATGTGCTTGGCTTTCTTCAGCATCATCTGAAGTGTTTATGAGCTCCGGCATGTAAGAGAGACACACAAAGAAAGTTCTCTGGAAGTCAGGGCACAGAATTTGATAGTTCACTAATTACAAAAATTACTTTATTTTTTGGTTTTGTTTTGAGACAGGGTCTTTCTATGCAGCTTTGGCTGTCGTGGAACTCACTACGTAAACCAGACTGACCTCCAACTCACAGAAATCCACATGTCTCTGCCTCCTGAGTGCTGGCATTAAAGGTGTACGCCATTATGCCTGGAAAAAAATATTTTACCTTATATTCTCCCTGCAGTTATATTCAGAATGCATTACAGATCAGAATAAAAATGAACTTGAATGGAGTCATAAAAATAGTTATCAGTCCCAAGATCTGCTTCTTTCAAAAAACATATTATTTTATTTTATGTGTATGAGTTTTGATCTGTTTGCATGTCTGTGAACCCTATGCTTGCCTGGTGCCATGAAGGCTGGAAGTGACTTGAGTTACAGACAGTTGTGAGCCACTATGTGGGTGCTGGGCATCAAACCCAGATCCTGTGGAAGAGCAGCCAGTACTTTTGACTAAGGCGTTTTTTCCATCCCCAATCTACATTTTATCCCAGAGTTTTGGATGCAGAGGCAGATGAATATGAGACCAACCTGGTCTACAGAGTGAGTTACAGTCATAGTCATAGTTACATAGTAAGACTGTCTCAAAAAAGAATCACAGTCATCTGGATTAAAAGTAAGCATGTCAGCCGGACAGTGGTGGTGCACACTTTTAATCCCAGCACTCGGGAGGAAGAGGCAGGCAGATCTCTGTGAGTTCGAAGCCAGCCTAGTCTACAAAATGAGTTCCAGGACAGCTAAGGCTACACAGAGATCCTGTTTTGAAAACCAAAAATAAATAAATAAAAATAAATTTCAAAATAAGAAGCAAGTAAATGGTACCTCTCAAAGTGTCTTCACATGAGTGAAGAGATGAAGGGTCTCTTTTGGCCTCCCTTTTTAAGGTCATTAATCGTATTCATGAGGACTCCACTTTGATGGCCTAATCGTCACCCATGCCTCTTCTCTGGCTGCCATCATTCTAAGGATACTTTTATCATCTGCATGTTAGGACACAAACACCCAGCCCAGAGCAGGAAGCAAGCAATTCCTGCTTTGGCTACACTCCATCATCCTCTTCCTGTTTCCTTCTCTCAACCTAACTCTCTCAGCACTTCAGCAATCAGTAATCGAAATCCTGCGGCCCTAGCGGCTCTGTGTCTTATTTCACTCTTCACAGCAGCTAGTGTTTTGATCAGGAAGAAAGCAGCCTGCCTCTGTGAGCTGTGCCTCTAACTCGGGAGCCTTATCTTGGGAGGTTTGTGTTTTTGTTTCACGCAACTCACATTTTCAGACATCAGCTTGAGGTCTTGGCATTAAGTTCCTCGCATCCGACATCAGCAGAGCAGGTGAAAATCAGACAAATCACACAGGAAAAGAGGGACTTCGTTCTCAGGTATGAAAGAGTCTACCTAACCCTAAACAACCCTGGACCGGCAATGCAGCTAGGATGTGGATACATCGTACACCTAACAGAAATCAGGGTCAGCCCAAGTTCTGCGTCTCCATGACTCCTTTATTAGCTGAACCCTTCAAAATGGCGTGCCCATTTCCCCTTGAAACTGGTCCCAACACTTCGGACAACTGTTAAAAGTCATATGAGATGTTTGAAGTTTTTCTAAATAAACACAATCCCCTAGAGATTGAGTAATTTAGGTCTCCTGCCTGTACGCTTTCATGGCTCACTTTTAGGGAGAACTCAGTCATATTCCCTAATTATTTCTCTCTCTCTCTCTCTCTCTCTCTCTCTCTCTCTCTCTCTCTCTCTCTGAGACAGTGTTTCTCTTTGTAGCCCTGGTTGTCCTGGAACTCGCTCAACAGTCCAGGCTGGCCTTAAACTCAGAGATCTGCATGCCTCTGCCTCCCAAGTGCTGGGATTAAAGACATGTGCCATCACACCTGGCTACTGTTAACTCTTTCAAATCAGCTGGTCTTGCTAAATTTTCTAAGACATAAAATCTGAAGGCTCCCAGGTGTTCATCACTGATGACTGGTTCCTACTTGCCCTTCCTGACCTGTATTCTTCTCAGCACTAAAACTGACCATTTGCATGGACAAGAAGTCCCATCAGCCTTTCTGCAAAATTCACTACAAAGCTGCTCTTTCCACAGAATCCCAACCTTCTAAACTCAATCCCCTGTTTCTGACAATCCAAATAAAATATGCATCAGGCTCATAATGAAAACCTGTATTTTCTTTTTCTTGAACTTCTCAAATGCTCTCAAATCTTTTAACTTAGTGAAGTAATGGTGTGTATCCTGAGTGCCTAGAACAGTCTGCTTCACAGAATTTGTCAAGTGATTTGAGGTTAATTGGGAGTTGCATGAATCCAAGCACAGAAAGTACAGAGTGGGGAGCTGAGATGACCTGGGTCAGTTCCGAGCACCCAAAATTCATCCATAAAGACCAGAGTAGACAGAAGTTTTCAAAATGTTAGGTCAATGGAACAATACAAGCAAATTATATCATTTTGAACTGAAGTACTAAAATCTAAAATATGTATTTTAAAAATCCGTTCAGAAACAGGCACAAGGACACACACAAGCCTGACATGAAAGAGCTCAGTTATTAAACAGGAACTCTAATATAAACTCACCTATGTCTGTAGGGAAACAACTCTGAGCCTTGACTTCAAGGTCACTCTGAGGGTTGTGAGCGAGTCTTCCCAACCTACCATCATAATTGTATTCTCACAGTTCTTTGGTGTGAGCATCACTCCTCAAACAGTGACTTTTAAAACATCCAATGTTTAATGAATAAGACATCCACATAAAGAATATCAAGTACTAAGGCTGGCTATGGGGGCTACAGAGGTCTTGTATAACAGAGGTTCACAGATAAAATTATAGAGCTATATTTAAATATTAAATTCAGCATGGGTTTAAGTATGTGATATGAATAGGTCCATGGTCAAAGTCAGTGTTCCACCAGTTACACCTGGACATACCACAGGCTGTTCTGTCTCTTGTGAAATGATGTCTCCTACAGACATACAGATGCAGCTTTTCCCAAGACGGACAGGGGATGTTGTATGAGAGAGGTAGTCACTTAGGCTGTGATGACTTTTTGGTCACATTTTTTAAATGACTTCCCCAGAAACAAATGGAAAACACTTTTTTGGCAACATATAAATATTTTTTTACATTTATTTATGTATTAGTGTCTGCGTATGAGTGAGGCTACGTGTGTGGCATTCTAAGGACAATAGTGGGAATTAGTTCCTTTCTTCCATCTTGTGGGTCATGGGAATTGAACTCAGATGGTCAAGTTTGGTAGCAAGCACTTTAACCCACTGAGACACTCGTCCATCTTTCTGGCCCACAACCTAAAAATCTTGATGAAAGTCTGTCCATCAAAAGCATGTACAAGTGTGAGGTCAGTGTATTTGTTTATTTCTTCATCAGATTTAGTAGTTTTTTTTATGACATGTTTTTGTAATTAGAAGATCTATGTAGTCATTTCCACACAAAAAACTAACTGTAAGTTCCCACTGTGCACCAGTCACTGGATAAACAGTGATGAAAGAAGGTCTCCATTCTGTGTTATTCTAAAGCAGATAACAATACAATCATAAGACAATTACCGATTTTAAGCAGTGTGCTTAAGAAATAAACTAGCGATATGTTAGCAATTAAACAGGACAAGAACAGGTGAAGAAGGAAAGTACTTCTGAGAAATCAAGTTCTGAGTTCAGATCTCAAGCTCTAAAGAAAACAATTCAACTTATAAGGCCATCCCAAAGGATAAAATAGTGCAATAAGTTCAACAAGTGTGAAACTTCAATTCTTGAAACTACAATAGCAGTGTTGAAAGAAAATTTTTAAAAAACTAAGTGAAAAGACACACATGTTCACAAATGAGAGACTGGTTGGGTAGTTGTCAGTGGTCCCCAAATAATTATGCAGGTTCAACACAAACCTCAAAAATAATGCAATTGGTACTAACACAGAGAAGCATGGACCCAGAATAACTTCAACAATTTGGGAGGAAAAAATTTTAAGGATCCACATCCTGATTTTAAACCTACAACAAAGGTAAATCACAACCCTATGCTACTGAAATAATAATGGGTAGATAAATCAAAAGGTTGTGATCAAGAGTCTAAGTGATTTCCAGTAAAGGTGGCAAGACAATTCCATAGGTGTTGAGGGAGGTTTCTGTCCTGCCGGGTCCTGCAGCCACACAGAGGTCTACATTAATTAGAAACTAGTTGACCTATTAGCTCAGGCTTCTTATTAACTCTTATATCTTAAATTATCCCATAATTCTTGTCTGTGTTAGCCACGTGGCTTGGTACCTTTTATCAGTGAGGCATTCTCATCTTGCTTCCTCTGTGTCTGGCTTCCTCTGTGATGACTGCAGACTGACTCTTTCCTCTTCCCAGAATTCTCCTGTTCTGGTTGTCCTGCCTCTACCTCCTACCTGGTCACCCCACCTATACTTCCTGCCTGACTACTGGCCAATCAGCATTTTACTAAAATAATACAACTGATAAAGCTTTACAGGGTACAATATCATTGTCCCACAGTACATAGGAAAATATCAGTACTTTCAAAATGACAAATTTTTCAAAAATAAAGTTTTGCTTCTAATGACACCATCAAGAACTTAAAAGACAACACAGAGAAGGAGAGAATTTTTTTTAAGTTTTTCAGGATTTATTCATTTTACTTCATGTAAAATGTACTTTGCCTGCATGTATGTATTGTACTATATGTATGTTTGGTACCTATGGAGACCAGAAGAGGGCATTGGAGCTCATGAAACTGGAGTTATTGATGGTTGTGAGCCACCATGTAGAAATCAAACCCATGTCCTCTGGAAGAACAACAAGTGCTCTTAACTACTGAGCCATCTCTGCAGCCACAGAAAGTAAATACTTTCAAATCATTTATCTTATAAAGAACTTGTGTCTAAAACATATAAGGATCTCTCATAATGATAATAAAAAGTAAATTTAATATTAAAATGGATCTGAATACCTATTTCTCAAAGAAATTATTAAAATATCAATAAGTAAAATGAAAGATTTGAAACACAATTGGCCATTGGGGAAATGTCACTCAAACCTTGATGACATACCAATTTACACCTACCAGGATGTCTGTGACCAGAGGAGCAGTAAGTACTCAAGAGGACATGATGGATCTAGAGCCTTGTCTACTTCAGGTGGAGAATAAAACTCATGCCTGCTTTGGAAGAGTCTGGCTGGCCCTTAAAAGGTTAAATATCAAGTTATCTTAGGGCCTAGCAATTGAACTTGTAGCTGTATAGGAAGACAAAGTGGTATATGACTAAGAATGGCCCCCATAAGCTAATAGATCCTTGGTTCCCAGTTGGTGGAGTGTTGGAAAATGCTAGGGGGTGTGGCTTTGTTGGAGGATGGGCTTTGAGGTTCAAAAGCTCATTCCAGCTCCCCCTTCTCTGTGTGTGTGTGTGTGTGGGGGGGTGTTCTGCCTAAGGGTCAGGACTGCAGCTCTCAGTTATAGCTCTACCACTATGCCTGCTTTCCTGCTACCCTGATCCCTGTTGTGATGATAATGGGCAAACTCGTTAAATCTGTGAGCAAGCCACCAGTAAAATGTGTTCTTTCATAGGAGTTGCCTTGGTCATCGTGTCTCTTCACAGCAATAGAGACCCCAAAAGGAAAACCTATTTTCATACAGAAGCTGCTACACAAACAACGTTACTCATGACAACAAAAGTAAAAGAATCCCTGGCCTTCAGGCAGAGTACTGAGAATACTATATACATAATAAATAAATAAATCTTAAAAAATAAATAAATAAATAAATCTTAAAAAAAAAGTAAAAGAAACCCAAAAGTTCACTTCTTGCTGAACTGGTAAGCATGCTGTAATACAGCTTTACAATGGAGTATATCACAAATAAAAAAGATGAAATATCTTGAAAACAGTAAAATAATAATATCACCTCAAAAGACCACATATTGTATTATATCATTTCTTTTTTTTTTTTTTTTTTTTTTTTTTTTTTTTTTTTTTTTAGTTTTTTCGAGACAGGGTTTCTCTGTGGTTTTGGAGCCTGTCCTGGAACTCCCTTCGTAGACCAGGCTGGTCTCGAACTCACAGAGATCCGCCTGCCTCTGCCTCCCGAGTGCTGGGATTACAGGCGTGCGCCACCACCGCCCAGCTATATCATTTCTATTAGTGTTCAGAATTGATGGACGTGTGGAGGTAGAGGTGGATTAATAGTTGCATAGGTCAGAGGCTGAGGTGACTGGGAAGAAACAGAGCGACTGCTAACAGTACCAGCTTTGTTTACAGGGTGCTACAAATGTTCTAATTGGTTGTGATGGATATGTAACTGTGAATATGCTAAAACCCTTAGATTTTGAGTGGATGAATTGTATGGTGTATCAGTTATACCCTAATACATAAAAAATAAAAACGACAGGCTCTCACTATGTAGCTCCGACTGGCCTGGAACTGGGTATGTGAACCAGGCTGGCCTTGAACTCACAGAGATCCATTTGCCTCTGCCTCCCGAGTGCTGTGTTTAAATCATGTGCCATACACTCAGCCAACTTTTTTTTCTCCTTTTTAAAGCCATCAGAAACAATTCCAAGAAATATCAAGTTCCCTCAATCAGAGGGAGAAACTGAGAATTTAAGGTGACCAGTCCATCTTGTTTTCAGTGCTGTCTCTGTCTTGATACTAGGGGGGGATATCTATTCTTTGGGGCCCTTATGTCCATCCGGTGTTTCAACAAACATTGTAATCCCTACAGTGTGCAAATCGACAGCCTGGCCAAGGCCCAGCCTCTTGTTAAACTTTAGGCTAAGAGTAACTAACTGCCCTTGAAGAACAAAGTTTAACATAGTAATTACTGTGTTTGTTATTTTTCTGAGTGTTCTTCTCTAGCCTCAGACAAACTCTAGTGTCTTGCCTCCACTGTCTTCATTTCAGCCTTTTTTCTTTAATATTTATTTCTTCAGTATGTATACAGTGTTATGCCTGCCTGTATGCCTGCAGGCCAGAAGAGGGCACCAGATCGTATCACTGATAGTTGTGAGCCACTCTGTGGTTGCTGGGATCGAACTCAAGATCTCTGGAAGAGCGGCCAGTGCTCTTAACCTCTGAGCCATCTCTCCAGTCCCCCAGCCTTCTTTTTTTTTTTTTAAAGCTGATACTGACTAGAAGTTTATTTAATGCAAGGATGATATGCTAACAATATGAGTTACTCTCCCCCTGCTTTTGTTTTTGCCATTATTTCTAAAACGAAATTCCTGGTCCTATTGATTTAATAATATGTCATGTAATAAATGAGATAATCTTCCAAAGAAAAGTATTAATCAATAGCAACAGTATTGATTTCAAAATGATATGATATAGGGCTGGGGAGAGGGCTCAGATGGTGAGTGTTTGCCCACCTGCATGAGAATCTGAGTTCAGACCCTGAGTTCATGGAGTCTACCCATATAAAACACCAGGCAGTGGATATCTGTGGGCCCAGGGCTGTATGGGCCCAATCCTGGAAAGCAGAGACAGGAAGAGCCTTGGACTTGATGGCCAGCTAGTTTAGTGAAGTTGGTGAGCTCCAAGTTTAGGTAGAGACCCTGTCTCAAAAAAATTCAGTGGGCCTAGCAGTGGTGGTACATGCCTTTAATCCCATCACTCGGGAGGTAGAGGCAGGCAGATCTCTGTGAATTTTAAACCAGTCTGGTCTGCAAGAGCTAGTTTCAGGCTTCAAAGCTTCAGAGAAACCTTGTCTTGGAAAAAAAAATTCAGTGGAGGGGATGGGGAGATGGCTCAGTAGTTTAAGAGCACTGCTGCTCTTTCAGAGGACCCAGGTTTGCTTCTCAGAACCCGCATGGCTGCAACAACCATCTGTAAGCGCAGTTCCGGAGATTTAATACCATCTTCTGGCCTCTGCAGACACTACACACAAGGGTACATAGGAATACGGGTAGGAAAAGCACCCATCATGTAAGAATAAAAACAAACAAACCTTTTTAAAAAATAAAGTGGAACTAGGCTGGTAGTAACACAAAACTTAATACCAGCACTCAGGAGGCAGAGGCAGGTGGATTTCTGTGAGTTTGAGGCCAGTCTGGTTTACAGATCAAGTTCCAGGACAGCCAGAGATATTATACAGAGAAACCCTGTCTAGAAAAAAAATTAAACAATAAATAAAGTAGAAAGTAATAGTAGAGAAATATACCAATGCCATTCTCTGACCTCCGCACACACATGCACACATGTGCACACACACGGTCATGCATGCATGCACACACATGTGCACACACACCTCCATGCATGCATGCATACATACACATTCAACATACATGCACACAAATAATACATTAATATCTACTTTATATTCCAGACTCTAACGCTCCTTTCCGTTCCTGTTTTTAAGTCCCTTAGGTGAAAGTTACTAACTTCTCTTTGCCTGACTCCTTGGGTACTTTATTATTAGCAGATTTAAAATATCAGAACCTTCTGAGATCTGAAGCAAATGACTAGAGTGTGAAAGGAAGGAACTACCAAGATAGAAGGGACGTATCCATCAAATTAAAGAAGAATGGAAGACAAAAGTCTGTACACGGAGCTTTGTGTGATCGTATACACTTGTAATCCCAATAGGTAAAAACTGGAAGGTTAAGAGTTTGAGGCCAGCTTGGGCTAAATAGTAAGACCCTGTTGCAAAAAAAGCCAAAACCTAGCTAGGCATGGTAGTGCATGCTCTAACTCCAGAATTTGAGAGGTAAAGTCGGGAGGATGAGATGTTCGGTGTCATCTTCATCTGTAGAGTGAGTTGGTGGCCTGCCTGAGCTACTGGAAGCAAACAAATAAGAAGGATCGCATGTCGCTCTTTCGTTGGGGTTTGCATCGGTCACTTCCGTATCACTGTGACCAAATACCTGACAGAGAGCTGAAGTGAAGATGTGATCATTTTAGACGCAGTTTTTTGAAGGGTTTTCATTCATCCCAGAGGAGTCGTGACAACAGGAACAATACAAGATGACAGGAGCATTTGGCCAAGGCCTCGCATGACAGCTATACCAGGAAGCAACGATAAAAGGCCAGACCAAAGGCAGTATAAACCTCCGAGGCTTGCCCCAAAATATCTCTTCCCACCAGTCAGGTCCTGCCTTCTAAAAGCTCCACAGCTTCCAAATAGACCAGAAGCTCAGGATTCAAAACATAGGCCTCGGGGAGATACTGCAGATGCAAACCATAAAGGAATTCTATCCCTCTCCCGGTTCCACCAGCGTATTTAGATGTTGGTTTGCCCCTAGGTTATACCTAATATTAGAGCCTCGGAAAGCTGCTCTGGAAAGTTTGGGCTGCGCTAGCGCTCCATTTACAAAGATTCAATAATAGATAATGTGGTTATTGTGCATCATTTTAATCCAATGAAAGCTTGTCGTCTTGAGAGGCCTATTCTACCCTCAGATACTGACATTTTTTTGTCTTTAAAGGAAATTCCATTCCGGCACAGTGATGGCTGAACACCCTCTGAAGCGCCATGGGGGTTGGAACAGTGACTCAGATGCAGCCCCCCAGGGGCTGAGACACTAATGAGATGAAGCACAAATAACTTGGATGCAAGGCAGCAAGAGTAGCACCATCGCTTCTGCAGTTAGTTGATGATTTATTTCCCAAAGCTTTCCTTCCCTGCTTAGCAGCCCCTGTAACTCCTAAGAATTTGAATAAAATGCAAATATTAAAACCATCACACGTGATGTCATCCTCTGTCAGTATCATTTCCTCCAGTTTCCTGATTCTGTGAAAAATATCCAGACCCGATAATGCTCCAGTATTCAAATCTGTTTCCAGGGGTGGGGATCCCCCTGACAGAGATAGCAAGTGCAAAGCTAAAATTAACAGGAAACGTAAAAAAGAGCCAAAGACTGATGACCCAAACTCTCTTCCTTTATGACCTCCTTCCCTCCTCCCTCCTCTATTTGGAAAAGTTCACGCTAGAGACTTCCCCATCCACCCCAAATCAATAGCTCTCCTCTCCCCACTCCACCTGTACTTCCATCCCCTCACACAGCTCTCACATGAAGAACTGCAAACAGCAATAGCCAATATCCTGCTACTGACAATGCCCTGGAATGTGTGGGACCTGAGAGCCGAGGCTCCTTCTGAGTCTAGAGGAGAACCAGCCTATAGAAAGCCCTTGGTGAATGGCCGCACTGTGCTCTGGTCATGGCAGGTAGGTACAGTCCGGCCTATAGAACGCCCTAGGTGAATGGCCGCA
>NC_022009.1:82260592-82263553 GCF_000317375.1 Microtus ochrogaster
CCTATAGAAAACCTTAGGTGAATGGCCACACTGTGCTCTGGTCAAGGCAGGTAGATGCAGTCCAGCCTATAGAAAGCCTTAGGTGAATGGCCGCACTGTGTTCTGGTCATGGCAGGTAGGTACAGCCTTGCTTCCCTCTAACCAAATCTTCTTTCCTTCTCTCTTTAAAGAGCCTGGTTTCTAAATCTTGAACCTGCTACGATCTTTCCCAGCCCAAGCTCCATCCTGCCGCTCCAATCTCTTCAGCGCCCCCCTCCTCTGTCTCTCCTTGTTTCAGTGATAACTAATGTTCATCAGCATTTACAGTCACTTATTTCAGGCCCTTGGCACAGTATTATTCATTAGAGCTGGTCATGTATCTTAGCAACAATGCCTAACACAATATACATACGCTTTTTTAAAGGTTCGAAAAAATGTCCTGGCAGGCTTTGTAGTTTTGATTAAGTTCTGTTTGATTGTCCTTTATTTAATTTCCGGGGTTAAACGAAATGGAAAACTCCTCAGCCGTTGCCACAGGGTTCTTTTCGTCGTGTCTGTATTTATACTGGCGTTTTTCCTACCCTCCCTTCCCCACAGTGAGACCCCATCCACCAAACAGCCCGGCTTGGGGGTAGTGTGTGGGTACCCAGGTTTGTCCTGACAACCATGGCTGAACCTCTGAACTATAAGGGGAAGCTCTCTTTGAGGGGTTTTAGAAGATGCTCTCAAGTAAGGACCCTCTTCTCACGATCTGTGCTTGGATCTAATGGGAATGACTATTTCAACTAAAAACCGTTCATTCTGAAACAATTTAACTGACGCTTTCCCAAGCAGAAGACTTTACCTTCTCAAGGACATGTCCTTCTGTACCCACAATTCCCTGCAGCCTTTTCTCGAATTTTGAGCCTTTACATTCTCACGGTTACTTTTCCTTTTTAAAGTAAAAGGACAAGGTAATCGTTTTACTTCTACCGATTCTGTCTGTTGTCAATACAAATATGTCCAGAGCTTAGGACTTGAGCCTTCATGCCATGTATGTGGTGGCATGGACCTATGGCAATCATTTGCCTGTACCTGCCACACAGCCAATGCTTGGTCAGTCCTTAGCATTCTTAGGTGCTGCTATTCACCAGCAAATAGTGCACACTTATCTGGGGGCATGAGAATTACCATTAAATTACAGCGTTCTTTTGTTTGAATTTATTATTTTAATGGATTCTCCTTTTGTAGGTGCCTTTTTAGTTTTATTTCCTCTCTGTCTGCTCAGTTCAGTGTAGGTTCTCTTTAAGGGCTGTGCTGGCCCCCTTTGCCAGGCCTGTATAGAGCCTATGTATTTCAGTGCATTTGCAGGAGCTAACCCCCAGGGGGCAGAGTTAACAAACTAGACACAGCTGCCGGTTGCTGCATCAACTCCACTGGAGAGCAACCTCTTCCCATTTGGTAGGGATTTTGGCTTTTCCTCAACTATTCCTTCTCACCTGGTGATATAAGAACAGTTCTGGATGCCAAAAAAGCAAAGGCCATGCCAAACTTATTGTAAGCCGGCTGGAGAACCTTTTGTACATGGCCAGAAAGTATCCCCGGCTTGGCAATTCTGACACTTTTTTAAAGCCTTTCCCAACTCTTTATCTTATGTTTTAGCTTAGGCTAAATATGGCCGATATTCACAATGCCAACAAACATCACTACAGAACTAATTCATTCGTGTATTTTGTTTTGTTGTTTTGTTTTGTTAATAATTGACCAAAATCTCTTCAGAAAACCATTTTTACAGAAGTACATTTGTGTCTGACCTCAGTCCTAGATTATAGTGAAGAACAAATAGTAAATAATAATAACAAGACACCATTATTGTTTTATGGAATGGGTTGGGGGATGGCTCTTTGGACAAAGGGCTTGCTGTGAAAGTATGAAGACTGAGTTCAGGCCATGAAGAAATGCAAGGTGCAGAAGCACATGCCTGCAGTCCCACCATGGTGGGAGGCAGAGACAGGTGAGTCCTGGGGCTTTAGGAGCCTGTCTCAAAAAGTAAGGTAGCTTCTGGGAGTGCACCAGACAGTGTTGGCACGCTCCTTTAACCTCAACACTCAGGAAGCAGAGGCAGGCAGATCTCTGTGAGTTCGAGTCCAGCCTGGTTTACAGGGTGAGTTTCAGGACAGCCAAGACTACACAGAAAAACCCTGTCTTGAAAAAAGAAAAAAACATGGAGAGTGATAGAGGTTAAGCTCTGGCCTCCACATGTACCACACAGTCAGCTTGCTCCCTTCCCTGTGCATGCGCGCACGCACGCACGCACTCACACACACACATACACACACACACACACACACACACACACACACTTATGGTATTAAATTAATATCTTCTCAAACATTCTATTAAGATATTTCGGTTGCAATCTCTCTGTCAGCCTAAACATTACTAACTTGCATACCCTTCATCTAACCCCTTCTACAGACTGTTCAATGACATAGCTTCCTGATTTTCATCTCCTTCCTAAATGTTATTGCCATTGGATTCTTTGAGATAGCAGCCGATATTTGACATCATTCTCAGTCTACCCAGAGAAAGTCTCTACCCTCTATTGTTGGAGGCATGGAGGTCTTTGTGGTCCCATAAAAGCACTACGGGAACATGGAATGCTAAACACACCATGTTATCTCTTCAAACGAAGGGACGCATAAACTGTTACCCACCCGGAAGGCTGGGAGCAGACATGGTTAATAGCTGGGGACCTTTGTGCTATCTGTGTGGCCAGACCACACTGGACCCTTCCCCAGACCTTTCATGTGAGCTTGTTTTTCCCAGTCAATCTATAGAACCCATCTCTATGGAGGTGTCACATGTAGTCACCTATAGAACCCATCCCTATGGAGGTGTCACATGTAGTCACCTATAGAACCCATCTCTATGCGGGTGTCACATGCAATCACCTATAGAACTCACCCCCATGGAGGCGTCACATGCAGTCACCTATAGAAC
>NC_022009.1:82264035-82267443 GCF_000317375.1 Microtus ochrogaster
TCAACCTATATAGAACTCATCCCTATGGAGGTGTCACATGTAGTCACCTATAGGACCCATCTCTATGCAGGTGTCACATGTAGTCACCTATAGAACCCACCTCTATGTGGGTGTCACATGCAGTCACCTATAGAACTCACCCCCATGGAGGCGTCACATGTAGTCACCTATAGAACCCATCTCTATGCAGGTGTCACGTGCAGTCACCTATAGAACCCATCCCTATGGAGGTGTCACATGTAGTGGCTATAGTACCCATCTCTATGGAGGTGTCACATGTAGTCACCTATAGAACCCATCCCTATGAAGGTGTCACATGTAGTCGCCTATAGAACCCATCTCTAAGGAGGTGTCACATGTAGTCACCTATAGAATCCATCTCTATGGGGTGTCACATGTAGTCACCTATAGAACCCAGGACTGGTAGGGGAAGGCAGAATTCTCCTGTTTCGACTTCCGAGCCATTAGCTAACCCTCCCGTTAGACCCTGATGACACTCTCACCTCTGACCTCACTACACACCCACTTGGATCACTGTGCCCCTCCCCGACCCCACAGGACTTTAATCTCTGTGACTCAACCACCTTTGTCACAGTGCCTTGACCTCTCCTGACCACAAGCTGAGCTGAACTAATTACTTCCCTGAATTACTCCACTTCTGAAATCCTAGACGCCAGTACTCACCCCCACATCCTATCCCTCCAGATGCCAACACAAGTTTTATCCAATCTGACTGCTACCTCCAGCTGGATCCCACCTGCTCCCCACAACTGGTTCGTGTTCCTTTGCCATTCTTTTCAATCCTAGCCTCTGAGCTCAATCAGCTCAGTCCTTTGCCTCTCACCTGCTTTCTCTACCCAGTTCCTCACCTATTCATGCCCTTTGCCTTCTCTCCCCTCGTCCTCCTCTGTCTTACATCACACTATCTTCCTGGGTGACGTCATCCACTCCCACAGTTGGAATACTAACAAGCTGATGCTGTCTAAATGTGTGTCTCTAGCCAGAGCTTCTCTGTAAATCCCAGAGTCACATAACTGAGTGTCTATTGGGCATTCCCAGACTTCAAACTCAGCTTGTCAAAACTGAGTGACTCACCAGTCCCCCTCCCTGGGAGTGGGAAATGTGATCTTCCTTCCAGTATCCTTCAAGTGAGTGAATGGTACGTCATGGCCATGATGTCTGTAAGGAAAACCGAGAGTCCTTCACTGTTCTCCTCCCTTTAGCCACCTGTGCTATTTCAGCCACCCCGTTTGGCCAGTTGTTCTCACTCCCAATTATCTGAGGAATGCACCCATTTTATGAGCCTCATTAATGATCAGAGTTCTTTGGTTGTAAATAGGACTAGCTCTCAATAATTTGGTGTGTGTGTGGTGTTCAAAAGCATGCAGTGGCTTGCAGAGGTAGGAGACCTAAGGTATACAATGGACTGATTCAGCTCTAAGTAATTTATGACACTGTATACCTCATAACTAACCTGTCTCAATATCTCCTATGTCACCTCGGCCATTCAACCTAAACACAATAGCCAGTAATCCCTTTTTATAAGACTCTTTTTATCTCTGTCCTTCTTAAATTTCTACAGTGGCTAATCAGGCCTTTCAAAATAAAACCCTTAAATCTTCAATATTCAGGAACTGGCATCTACTGGCCCAATCCCTACCCATTCATCTGCCCTCCTTCTACCTTACACTTGATAATTGCTGGGTCCTATGAAACTATAATCGGTCTTCAGATGTACAACCCCCACCCCCATGTTTCCATGCTTGTACCAATAAGAGCAGCAAAATACAGCCAAGATAGTTTAAATGAAGAACTACATTCAAAGACATGGGAAATATTGAGTGAGGAAAAAAAGCAAGAGAAGACATAATTCCCCCAGGCCAGCAGTCATGGGAAGGGATTGCTAACACAAGCCGAAGAGACAAATGGAAAAATCCTGACAGCAGAAGATTTGCCTAGAAAGGAAAGCCTATGATTAGCAACTGCTGTTGGGACGCAACAGCTACTCCAGAAAACCAGGCTGCCCACCCATATCCTGTGACTTCTACACAATCAGAGACTTTCCCTACCTGGCCATGCCAATGCACACACACCATAGAATCTGGCACAGAGGGTACTCAACAGATGGTTACTGAATTGATTTTTTAAAAGAATTTTAAATTACTTTTTCATTTCTCTACATAGATGCTGAGGTCAATAGGTTCATAGGCAACATGAGAAAACTGGAGTATTTCAGGTAGGGTTGGAGAGAGAGTTTTAAATTTTATTTTATTTTTATATGTGTGTGCCTGAGTGTATGCTTGTACATCATACACAGGAGCCAGTGGAGGTCAAAAGTGAGTGTTAGATGCCCTACAACTAGAGTTTCCAATGGTTGTGAGGGGCCACGTGGCTGCTGAGATCCTAACACAGGGTCCTCTGGCAGAACAGCCAGTTCTCTAAACCACTGAGCCCTCTCTTCAGCCCCCAGAGATGTTTATTGAGAAAAGAAAGTAACCACCATACTAGGTTCCTTCTGTCTGATTAGGAATTTCCTCCCCCATGAAAACCAGCTTCATTCAGTTACAGTAACAATAGTAATTCCGACTTCACAGAAACAAGGGAGAACATTGTTCAGCCTAAGCCAGAAGGTGAGGGGTGGTATCTCCCTGCTCAGTATCTGCAAGAAAGTCCCAAAACATAAGGATAATTGGAGCAAAAAAAAAAAAAAAGAGGAAAAACCAAGCTTCACTGCAAATGTGCAGGCCTCCTTTGGTCTTATAAGCACACATAAACGACAGTAAGATATCCCATAAGAAACAAAAGTAGGTTTGTGTTGCAATAAGAGCGGCAGGGCTGCGTCCCCAGCATCCTGGCCGCCTGGCTAGCTTATGCTCCGAAATAACAACACACAAA
The DNA here is from genome assembly GCF_000317375.1 of Microtus ochrogaster. Taxonomy (NCBI): domain Eukaryota; kingdom Metazoa; phylum Chordata; class Mammalia; order Rodentia; family Cricetidae; genus Microtus; species Microtus ochrogaster. Next base: position 82,266,931 of record NC_022009.1, read on the forward strand.
CTGTATTCTTTTGAACACTGCTTGGCCCATTTCTATCTAGCCTCTTCTAGGCTAATTCTCACATATTAATTTAGCCAATTTCTAATCAGCTTCATAGCATCGCTAGGTGAGCTTACCAGGAAGATTCTAGCCTACGTCCATCCTGGGTTGGAGCTTCATCGCGTGTGTCTGCTCAGGCTGAGCTATGGTGTCTCTCTGAGCTCACTTCCTCTTCCTCCCAGCATTCTGTTCTGTTTACTCCTCCCACCTATGTTTTAACTATCAGGGCCAAGCAGTTTCTTTATTGCTTAACCAATGAAATCAACAGATTGATATATGACGCTCCCACATCATCCTTTTTCTGTTTAAACAAAAAAAGGAAGGCTTTAACTTTAACATAAGGAAATTTCATATAGCAAAACAGTTATCAAGCAAGAATTACAGTTACAATATTTATATCTATTTTATCTTTTATCATAACTAAGAAAAACTATAACTATCTATTCATTCTTCAACTCCATCAAAGACTCCAGA
>NC_022009.1:82269669-82284919 GCF_000317375.1 Microtus ochrogaster
CTGAAAACACATCTCTGTATGTCGGCAGGAATCCGCCATGCTCTTCCGCCTGCCTAAGCCTGATTCTGCCATCTGCCCAGGTGCAGGCGGGGAGCACTGAGCCATCAGCACGGTCTCAGAGTATTCTCCTTTCGATCCCAAGTGGGAACACAAACATCCAGTCCCATAAAATCCATTGAAATGCTTTAAAGCCAGAGTTCACGCTGGCAGCACAGCCCCAGGAAGCCGCTTTAAAATGACACAGCGTTTTTTCTGCTGCTGATGCCGAATCAGGAAATCTCTCTACAGCACACCACCAACCAACAGCAAAAATCTGTGTTATACTCTCTCTCCCTTATTTTTAAGCCTTCTCAGGTTTTTAAGTGGATTTAGTCCATCACATCTGGGTGCCATTCTGTTGTAATATGAGCGGCGGGGCTGGAATGATCTTAACCTGCGTCTGTCTGGAGTGGGAGAATCATGGCAACTCTCTGACTCAGCTTCTTCCTCCCAGCATTCTGTTCTGTTTACTCCTCCCACCTATGTTTTAACTATCAAGGCCAAGCAGTTTCTTTATTGCGTAACCAATGAAATCAACAGATTGATATATGACACTCCCACATCAGGTTTGCCCACTGAGAGCCAATCTAAGCCAAGATGTAAGGGATGAGTATGAGGACACAGAAAGCTGATTTCTCATAGGCATATATAATCTGACAGAAATCTGATTATCTTTCAAAATACACAATTTAGGGGCCTGGAGATATGCCTAAGTGGTTATGAGTGCTTGCTGCTCTCCCAAAGGACTGAGTTCAGTTTCCCACAGTCAGGAACGGAGGATCATGACCACTTCAGCTCCAGGAGATCCAACGCCCTCTTCTGGTCTCCTCGGGTACCCACACTCACATGGCACACATACTCATAAACACAGACAGATAAAAGTAAATTTTCAAAATACATGGTTTAGGAGTTTAAGTAGGGTATGCACATCCATCAACCCCTGACTACCCTGGAAACACAGACAAGGCTTAACTTGTACGCCTCAGATCCAGAGACTTACTTCTCTCCGATCAAAGTGGATTCATGAAGATATACTGTGCTAGGAGCCAGTATCAATTTTGACTCTAATTTGAATTTTTATCATAGACTATAACACAATGGAGATTTTTTTTTTTTTTTTTGGTTTTTCGAGACAGGGTTTCTCTGTGGCTTTGGAGCCTGTCCTGGATCTAGCTCTGTAGACCAGGCTGGTCTCGAATTCACAGAGATCTGCCTGCCTCTGCCTCCCGAGTGCTGGGATTAAAAGTGTGTGCCACCATCGCCCGGCAATGGAGATTTTTTTTAATGAAAAAAGTCAGTATCACACACAGCTCAATGACAGATGTGGTATCCATGATCTTTGCATTTAGTTCTCACTCTACCAGCCACTGTTAGGATGATCACTGCCAGAAGACTCCCACAAACGTGGCCGAGCCATGAAATATGAGTGTTGTGTTGAGCCCGGACTTTACCCCAACGGCGTCTGAACATTATGAATACTTGTCCCCTGGTTTTCTTTTTTATCAAGAAAAAGAAAAGAAAGAAAGGAATGAAGGAAGGAAGAAAAAAAGCAAAGAGAAGAAAAGAAAAAATGGTTATCGTAACTTCTGACTAGAATAACTGAATGAGAACAGCTTCCCAGCAGCAGGAAATCTTCAGACTATGTAAGCATGGGAAGTCTCCAGTCAGACCAGCAGTGACACTTAGAAAAACTGGAACCAGAGAACATGCAGCTTAAAGGGTGAAAGGAACCCCAAATCTCAGAGAACTCCCCAAGGGAAGTGGGAGTTTTCCAACTCCCGTCGCTGTGGAGGGTTGCAAGGAGAAGGGGGCTATGGATAAAGACGAAGAGACAAAGCATCCGGCCTGAGTCTGCACACATAGGAAAGAAACAAAGAGAAAGCGAAGAAAACGGCTAAGAGCCTGAACTTGGACTAAAGTAAATCCTGTCAGCATGATTAAATATAAACAAAGGGACCAAGCAAAGGCAGGAGCCAGAACCCAGGCTCGCCACAGGAGCCAAGCCACAAAGTGCTCATACAGTGACTCTGTCTGGGGACTCAGCAAAGGGACACCGGTGGTGGAGGAGCCTGTTGTCACCTCCAGAGGAACACACACGGGAGCAACAATGAAAAGTGAGTGAGCACCAGATGACCCCGGCGTCATCACCCACCATTCAGCTCTCTCTTCTCTGGCTCAAAGTCCACACACAGATAACTGATTTTCTTGGACCCCGGTTTTCGTCTTTATAAAATGGTTCTTATAATACTGATTCCTCTTACCTTGCGAGGTGGTAAGAATCAAGTGACGGCATAACAGGGGGACGGGTAAAGTGTTTGGTGCTCAGTATAAGCACGCTATAAGTGTGCCCCTCCTTGCAGAAGCATTTGTGCTTTAGATGAGCGCTAGGCCTGGCCTTGGTTTTTTTCTTCCTTTTTCTTGTGGCCAGATGTTGGCAATTCCCTACCCGTCTTTTCTTCCTCTCTCCGAGCCCTGCCCAGCAACAGCCAAATGCTAACTTTATAGGCTCTGGGAGCCCAACTCACTTCCTCGTGCTGACTTCCCTATAAATTACCTCCTGGAAACCTGGCCTGGTGCAGTGTCCTGGGAACGCCGCCTTGCTGCACCCTGTACAGTGGGAAGAAGCACCCCTTTCCTGTGGCCAGGGGAACCGTGCTCCTTAACAAGGATGGCTGGGAGGAGTCTGTGCTGGTCTAGGCCCTTGTGGAACTTTCAGGACTCTTAGAGTCTCCCAGAAGTCGGCACAAGGGCAGCATCTGAGAGCAGGCCTCATCCTGTCTGTGATTCCTCTCATCCACTCGGGGAGTTGCCCTTGGAAGCTACTTGTCCTCTGTCCCGGTGTGGCAATGCTCTCCTATCAGCTGCCTCTGAAGCAAGCTGTGAACAATGACGTCACCAGTTGACCTGCCAATGAGATCTCACAAGACCCCACCCCTAGATGAAGAGCTAAAGTCAACCAGGCAGTGGTGGCCCACACCTTAATCTCAACTCTAGGGAGGCAGAGGTAGGTGGATCTCTGTGAGTTCGAGGCTAGCCTGATCTACAAAACGAGTTCCAGGAGAATCAGGATTGTTTCACAGAAAAACCCTTTCTTGGGGTGGGGGTTACAACCAATTAATGTCCCTTAGGAGAAGGAGAATTGATATTTCCAGGAATGAGTACCCTGTCTGGCTGACCCAAGTGGTCAGCCCTAAACACACCCTTACAAGCAATACCAAATGGACTTAACTGGTTGTATTTACATATACACATATGCACATTTTGTGTGTGTGTGTGTGTGTGTGTGTGTGTGTGTATACACATGTATATGTGTGTAAAACAATGTTACAGAAGAAAAGAGGCCATGGATTTGAGAGGAAATAGAAAGAAGACAAGGGCGGTGTGATTGAGAATGTGGTTTGTTTTCAGGGATTGGTACTATCACCTGGGAGGGATTGAAGGGGTGACTTGGTGGAGTAGGTGTAGCTTTTGAAGATGTGTGTCACTGGAGGGTAGGGGGCTAAGTGTCTCTCTCTCTTCCTGCTGCCTCAGGATCCGGATGTAGAACTCTCAGCTCCTTCTCCAGCACCTTGTCTCTCTGCATGCCGCCAAGTTTCCCACCATACTAATAATGAACTAAACCTCTGCAGCTATAAGCAAGCCCAATTAAATGCTTTCCTTTCTAAGAGCTGCCCTAGTCCTGGTGTCTCTTTACAACAACAGAGCACTCACTAAGGCAGGAGAGGTATAAACACAGCATTCAGACATAAAATTCTCAAAAAGAAAAGAAAAGACATTTAAGATCACCTTTTCTTTTTCACTTTGCCCTTTTCAAAAATACCTTATTTTATTATTACACTTAATTATGTTTATAATATAACATATAATTACTACATAGTTTATTATGTTAAGCAAGTCATTTAGATTAGAAGCTCAGAACCCACAGAGGTCAGCTAACTTGCCCATCAAATACCAGCTAACCCTGGAGGCCTTCATACCTGCTGTTCAGTGTTACCCAGAAGGCTGAAATTCTCACCTCCTCTAGTCTCGACTTCTGCTGTAGCCTCTCTAGGAAATCTGTTTAAAAGCACACACACACACACACACACACCCCTCTGCCCTTGCCTCTCATGTCCCCCTCACCCACTCCACTTCAGTCTTTTTCTATATATAGCACTAACCCTTCTAACGTAGACATGATCTACCTGTGCCTGCCTTTATGGCTGGTTCTCTCTCTCTCTCTCTCTCTCTCTCTCTCTCTCTCTCTCTCTCTCATTTCTTCCACAACATAAGCTCCACCCAGTATGGTTTAACACAAGTCAGATACTCAGAACAGCCTGACAGCTCGCGATGCCCCAGGATTCTTGGTGTGTGGAAGAGTGAACTGAAGATTTGCTTTACGTTCCGGATGTCCGAGTCTGCCGGTCACTCAGGATCCCTCCCAGTAAACGTGCACCCCTTGAGGCCCCTGCTCTGACCTCATCACCACCACAATCTGGCCTGTTGAAGCTTTCTTACCTCCTCGCCTCAACTAAAGCTTGGCTCTGTGTGAGAATGTCACTCGGCCTTTAGTCCCTTCTCAGAGTGGTAGCTCATTCTGACCTGAGGTCTTTCCGTAGCGACTCCTTCCCAACTATGCTGGTCAGATCCCTGCCCACGGCTTTCCTCTTTGGGGTCGTCCTTATTTCCTTTCTTTGGAGCACTTCAGCACTGGGCACAGGTACTCAGAGATTGTCTGGGGAGAGGGTTGAGATGAAGAGGACAGAGGGAGAACTACACCAAGATTTCTCCGTAGTTCTTCCAAACCCTTCTACTTGATTCAAAGGCACAGGAGAAAGTGACTCTGTTGGAGCCTAGAGTCTATCCTATTTTAGAAAATTAGTCAAGCTTGAGATAGATGGGATTGTGGATTATAAAGGGAACACGGTGCAACCTCCACCAGGATCAGGTGGAAACCAGCTGTAGAGGAAAGATTAGTGCCCTGTCCAACCTCAATGGTGCGTTCTCACCCACTTGGCTAATTCCAGCATTCATGCTGTGGGCACAGATGGCAACCAAACGGCCAGCAGTCCCAGCGCAAACGGTGACCGCACTGACCCCTGGCCTTCCAAACAGAGCAGAAGCATGGCCTTTGGGCAAAGGCAAGTGCAACAGCCTTTCTCCAACATGAAGAGCAAACTTGCTCTGGGCCCTTGCTAAGTGCCAGATCACCCCCTAAGGGCCTGATGTGCTGGACCACTCCTACTTAGATCAGTGATTCTCAACCTGCGGGTCGTGAACCCTTTCCTCAGCGCCACATATCAGTTATCCTGCATATCAAATATTTACATTATGATTCAAACAGTAGCAAAATTGTTATGAAATAGCAATGAAATAATTTTATGCTTGGGTTTCACAACATGAGGAACTGTATTAAAGGGTCACAGCATTAGGAAGGTTGAGAATCACCGCTGTAGATGAAGGAGCCTTTGAAATGTGTGGAGAAGTGTGGGTTAAAGGTCAGGCAACTTGGTTCCAAGGCTTGCAGGCTTCACCACCACTTTGGACCTCTTCCATGCACAGCTACAACTTTTTTTTTTCACAACAGGTTTCTCTGTGTAGCCCTGACTGTCCTGGAACTTGCTCTGTAGATCAGGCTGGCCTTGAACTCAGGGATTCACCTGCCTCTGCCTCCAAGTGCTGGGATTAAAGGTGTGCACCACCACCCCTGCACACTTGCCCTCCTAACACCCTGTGTGGTCATTTACACATAGCCTAGCACTTCTGTATTTAGACCAAACTGCACCCTGGACACAGAGCTGGCCCTACAGCTGTCAGTGCCAACTAGGTCCTGGTTCACAAGTTAGCAGATATTCAAAACAAAAACCTTCAGCAATGCTGCTAGATTGAGAACCAGTTTCCTTCCTTGTTCTGATTATGTAAAGGTGAGGAAAGTCCCCAAAGCTCAGCAGTTCAGGTGGTCACCGGGTGTGCCCGCCGAGTGGGGCTCTTCTAGAAGCACCTGCTAAGGAAAATCAAGCAATCGAGGATTTGCCCTCTTAGGAAGAAGTTTCTATGTTGTAAATATCAGTGCACCATTTACTTTTCCTATCCAAAAATAGAACTTTTGTTCAGATCAAGTCATTCTCCTTCAAAAGGAAACTGCATTTGAATAAAAACAGAAGCATCACCTGCAGCTCCGAGGTGCAGGCACAATGAAGTTCCTCTCAGACGAAGACTGAGAGCAGGAGGCAGGGTTGTTTCCTCCCCTGGCTTCAAAGCAGGTTCACTACATGACAATCCTTGAGATTCAACCACCCTCCTTTAATCTGTGACCTTCTGTGAAGGGGACACTGTTCGATCTTGTCCTCCCCTAGACAATATGGGTCTTTGGGTTTCTACTGATGTGATAAAACACCATGATCAAAAGCAACTGTGGAAGGAAAGAATTTATTTCACCTTACAGCTGGTAGTTAATCACTGAGAAAAGCCAGGGCAGCAACCTGGAGGCGGGAGCTGATACAGAGCCATGGAGTGAAACTGCTTACTGGCTTGCTTCCCCTGCCTTGCTCAGCCTGCTTTCTTACAGCTCCAGTCCAGGGGTGGCCCCACTCACAGTGAGTCAAACCTTCTTACGACAATCACTAATCAAGAAAATACCTTAGACTCATGCACAGGCCAGTCTGGTGGGGGCATTTTATCAATTGAGACTTCCTCTTCCAAAATGCTCTAGCTTGTCTTGAGTTGACATAAAACTAGCTAGCATAATATGTAAAAACAGGGATTCTCAAAAGTGTGTGGTCTTGTGTACCTGAATTATCTAAGGATACCTAAGCCCATCTCAGATCTACTCCTTGCTGTCAATGTTTCTGTCACAGTGGAAATAACCACTATTATTGTACTTCAGAAGTGAGACCTTTGGGAGGTAACTGGACCATGAACACTTTGCCCTAGCAAACTAATACATTTGCATTAGCAATGTATAAAAGGGTTATCTATCAAAAGTGCCCCACTGTAAAAATGGGCTCTCTGGCTCTCTTACACCTGTGTTACCCTAAACTGCCTCAGGATTAAGAGAGGACATCACCAGTCCTCTGTTGATGCTACTCTTTGACTGTGGACCCCCCAGTGTCTAGAACTATGAGTTGAATAAGACTTGTTCATTACAAATTACCAGTTCTGTAGAATTCGGTGTTAGTAACACATAATAGATGGAGATGCCCACTAAATCAGACTCTGGAGGTAGGATCGGAAAAATTGAACTTTGTAGATGTAGAGAATTCTGTGGCAGACTGGGGTTTGGCAGGCACTGGGTTTGAAAATTAGAGATTTTAACTCCTTCTTAGGAAAGTGTGACCCAGGTAGAATGAAGAATATTTTCAAGTGCTTTCCTGAGGCCCCCAGGAAGATGCAGATCCATTACAGAACAAAAGGTCTCCAAGAGGAATGGTAGCAACCAGCTCCCTTCTTAAGTGTCTCTGCCTTGCTAATAATGCTGGCTGCTGCTTAATGGTGTTTTCTCCGAACAAAAGGAGCAGAGAGATGAGGTGTGCAGGTGAATCTGCCATTGCCATGGAAACAGCAGCTATTGTCTCTAGAGAGGATCCCCTCATGGGCAATCCTGCCATTTCATTTTTAAAGTCCCCGTTTCCGTTACTTCCGATCAGGCATCCTGCTTTCTGGGTGCATGACTCTGACGGTTTATAATTGTGTGCCCAGAAAAGAAGTGGATAGGGAATGATAGTTCTCTATCAGTCTGGTTTCTTCTTAGTGTGTCTTTCAAAAGCATTATGGCATAACCCAAACAGAGTGGAAATTTTTCTCATCTCGGCACAAATCTCATGAGTGGTACGTAGGGGGATGGGGAGATGGGGTGGGTTTGGGGTTGAAAGGATCCATGTGTCCCCTCCTTCCCCTTCTTAATTAGGTAGCCCGGTAAAAATGCACCTGCATCAGGATTTTAATTAGTTAATATTTTTTAAACACATTGTTTTACGGTGTAAGGAGAAAACTCTGGTGTCGTGTTTCTGTCCCAGAAGCCTTCATGCTAATGTTGAACAAGACACACCCAGCGACACTGAGCCTTACGGAATAAAAAGAGCATATCGTCCTTGCCCCTAAGTGGTCAAACAATGGCAATTAGATGCACATGTGCTTATCCCACAGGGAACAAGGCCCAGTGGGTCTGTCCTTTGCCAGAAGCTTCTGGCACCCCCAATCAGGCCTTACCTTTCTGGGTCCCGAAACTCAACATTTCTGGAGTGTATCCATCACCTCCCGCCTCAGAGTGGGGCAGCACACATCCACTAATCTCTTCAACTAAATGCCAGATTTTATTTTTTAGATATGCAATAGCTGTTCCTCACAAGACATGCACTATGTAACCCGTCCTTTCCTTTCTGAGAGAAGGGCCAACCAAAAGAGGAAGTCAAATAGTATAGTGGTCAAAGTGTTATTTCATTCACTTTTGATGGGGGGGAAACTCTCTGAGAAATAGAAGACTAAAGATCCCTGTAACAGATCCATGCCCATAGTCTGAACTATAGATGAAGTCTGGTAATAAATAGAGATTAATGAAATCAGAACAAAGAGAATTCTTTAGATACATCAATGCCAAGAGGCTCAGGATAGCCTACGGTTGGTCCAGCTGCCAGGCAGCAATTATTCCCGCTCCCCTGAGAGTGTTTTGGAGGACCATGTCAAATCCGTGTGCCTCATTTCTCTGGGCTTCCATGCTGGTCACCACGCTTCTGATTTCCACATTTGATCTTTCGCTGCACTTAGTATCTATCAGGTTACTGCCATGCATGTGATGACAATTGTCCTTTAAATGGCTCTGTGTATTCTTCATCCTATATAATGCTGTGCTGACGTCACAGTTTCACTGGGTGCCAGGTATGTTATGTTCCTTTAATTACTTCAGAGCACCTTCTCTAAAGCTCCCTGTAGGTAAGCAACATCTCTGAGTACAGTGTTCTAGTTCCTTGATTGCAAGGGATTCTGTAGACTGAGATTTCTGTCCCTCCCAGTACCGCAGACATTCAGTCCCAAAGAAATATACAGAGGTCTACATTAATTATAAACTGATTGATCTATTAGCTCAGGCTTCTTCTTAACGCTTATAATTTATATTAGCCCATAATGCTTGTCTGTGTTAGCCACATGACTTGGTCCCTATTTTAGTGAAGCAATCACATCTTGCTTCCTCCTTGTTTGGATGATGACTGCCACAGACCGGCTCAGGGGAGCCACTTAGACCGTGGGAGAAGCAGGGTCTTGGTAACAGGAAGGCACAAGTTTGGCGAATGACAGACAGACACAACACACAAGAGAGTGGTTGGAATCTGCTGTGATTTTACTGAATTCATGTTTTCATTATACAGTATTCAAACAAAGAACAAATCAGAAGGTCATGTATCATTAGTTGGCACAGTATGAAAGCTTCTTTTAGTCACATCAGCAATATTTAAGAAAAGTACATTATCAGGAACAGGTGTTAGACATAAAGCATCCTTAGAAGAGGAAATCTTGTCCTTGGGAATGTAAACCTCAGGCAAGTGGTTTCATCTTATGAATAGAAAGTTTCTGTCTCATTGTCGCTATCATGGCCCTTCCTCTTCCTAACCCTTTATTTCATCTAGTGACCAAATATACCTAATCAGTTCTCCACACCTGCTGAACTATACTTTTTAGTACCTTCTTATGCAGCAGACATCATGGGGGTTGGGGTCTAGCAAGCCTATCCATAAAGTTTAAAGTATAATATAACAGTCTTTGTCCATCAACATTAACCCATCTATTCCCTTGCTCATCATACACCCTGTGTATGACAAAGGTTCTGCTGTATAGTCTTATACATTTCCATACTGTGCTTTCTTATCCCAGAGCTGTTTCTGAAGAGAATGATCCTTGTCATATATATATATATATGATATATATATCATATATATATATCTCATATATATATATATATCATTATTATAAAAGAGATTTGCAAAGCTCATATCCCATATAGCCAGCTACTCGAGAAACCCCTCTATGCCTCAGCAGTGGCTAATACCGGGCCATCTGATATTGACCTCCAGGAAGCCTAGTCCCATGGGACACGTAGCTCCCGTCCAGCATAATGACATATGTCATGTCACACAGACAACACTGGAGTTGGTGTGGCAGATGACTGCAGACTGAGACTTTCCTCTTCCCAGAATTCTCCTGTTCTCATTGCCCTACCTCTACTTCCTGCCTGGTCACCCCACCTATACTTCCTGCCTGGCTACTGGCCAATCAGCATTTTATTAAGATACAATTGGCAGAGTACAGACCATTGTCCCACAGCTTGTACTTGGGAAGACAATACTCCTGTTCTATCTCTTCCTTGACATGGGTTTGGGACCCATTGTACCAAAAGCAAGGCTGAATCACCTTCAGATGCCATTGCTAGGATGTCATTGGTTGCTTTAGAGATGCCGTGGTACTAATTGTGCTTGTTTGCCTTCTCCAGTTACCATTCATCAGACATCAGTTAGCCATGGAGTGAATATTTGTGTCTGAGCTGAGGAAGTCGGGCAGACGAGGAAAATGAAGAGTAAGGGCCAGGCAGGGGCTGAGCAAGGGAGTGAGAGGGGGAAGATGAGCGGGGGAGGACAAGGACAGTTAAGAAATTTCATTCTCAATTTGTTCTGTTAAATTTTTGTTCGACTGAATATCTACTCATGTATGTAATTTTGTACATAATTTATTCATTGACGAAAATCCTAGCAAAGCAGAAGGAAGAGAAGAGTAGACACTATATGATCCCCAGTGGCCTTTAGAGCTCTTTGGGGGGCTGGGGATTCGAGTTTGTTGGAAAGCTTTAGCCTGTAATGAAGCTACCACCCAGAAAAACAGGCAACAAAACAGAAACGAAACAAAGCAAAACAGGGCTCTCTGCCTCTTGGATTCCAAAAGAGATACGGGGGACAGGAGGCACAAGGGGTGTGACTCCACGCACCCCTGCTCTTTGACACTCTCTGCTTAAGAACAGGATTCTTACAGTTTGATCTGGAACCTGTAGTTCTGGGCTCCAGGGGCTTTGTTAGAGTTTCTGCAGGAAAGTCTTAGCTGAACTTTTGTGCTTTCAAGTTTTCACTCTGGAAAAACAATAGACACCTAGAACGGTCACAGATCTCTCTGGGAGGACTTTGTGGGTCTTGCAGTTACCCAAGTCACACGGAATTCTGGTCTGCATTTCGACCATCTCCAGAAAACCAGGAGCCTAAGGAGCTTCCAGAAAGGTTGGACTCTTTTTCTTTTTAGTCTAAGTCATTGTCTATGTTGAGAACTCCTCTCACCCAGGCTAAGCCAAAAGAGCCAAGTCCAGGGTCTTTCATTAGCCTGGTTTATCTATCTACCCAGGAACCTTCATCCGCCTGGCCTACCTGTCCACCTTCATCAGCCTGGCCTATCATCTTCATCATCTTCATCTGTCCACTCAGGAACAGCCTGCTCTACTGTCTACCCAAGGAGGCTTCATCAGCCTGATCTATCTGTCCACAAGATCCTACTGTTATAATGACAGGAAAAGAGGTGGCCTCTCGGAACCACCTCCCCTCAAAGGGATAACCTGGGAATCAGGCAGAGGGGACTCTACCAGGCAAGAAGACAGGAAGAAATAGGATGACACTAGGTAGCATTCAGGGTTCCTGTCGTTCATTAGGAAGATCTAATGGGCTGGTATCTCTCTGATAAGCTTCTAAAGGTAGGAAAAAGTGAGAAATGATTACTCAGAAATTCTGTGCCATTGGCACACACCCAAACATTATCCCTTTTTAGAACAGAATGAAGGAATCATTGGAGTTATTAGGTTCCCACTAATTTGTATGTCTGTATAAATTTATATACATATATGTGTAAATTTGGGGACATAAAAGTGTGACTATCAGGCTAGAGAGGTGGCTCAACAGTTAAGAGCACTGGCTGCTCTTCCAGAGGACCTGGGTTCAATTCCCAGCACCCACATGGCAGCTCACAATGGCCTGTAGCTTCAGCTCCCTGGAAGCTGACACCTTTACACCAATGCACATAAAATAAAGTTAAAATAGATTATTTTTAAAAGTCTGGATATCTCCATATGCTATGAAATAACACCCAATAAAGATAAAGGTGATGTGTAACTTCTTACAGAAAATCTATGGGAATGACAGCAGAGTATCGTCCTTAAAAAAAAAAGCATTCAACATAGTTTCTTTCTTCTTCTTGCCTGAGATCAGACCAATACATATGGCTCAATAAGTATCTGGACCAGTGAGTTTATTACCAACCAACTACATCAGAGTAAACAAATGCTATCAGAGCCCTTCACACCAGGAAGGAACACTACCTAACAAATGGAGGGAGTGGTAGAAACTAACCAGAGTGTACAACACCAGAGTCATCTCTATACTTAGATTCAGAAGTCATTTTGGTGGTAGTGAGACCACTGGTTTGGGCATGATGGGTGACCCCTGGGACTATGCACAGGGAAATGAGCTACACAGAGACTTAGGAGACATGGCCTGTGTGCGAAGACAAAGACCTCAAGAAGACAATTGAAGTAAACCCAAGAACAGAAGGAAGACTGGAAAGGCCAACCCTGGTGCCGGCAGAAAGTGAGCTGGAGGTTGGATTAGAAGTAAGGAAAGATTGCTGCAGTTTGGCCCACAATGATAGTGCAGATTCCTGAGGTAAACAATCAACCGATCAACAGTAAAGAGTTACAAAGTTTGCCTTAGCAGCCAGCCCACCCCTGCATCTACATGCTCTAGCTGAGGAAAACATTCTATACTTCAATTCTTATTCAAAATTTAGAGAGTATCCTCATTTCTAGGAAAACTAATAGTTGAGGGGGTCTCTAATTTGAAAAGAAAACTATCAACATTGGGGCCACACTAGATAATCCAAAAAACCAAAGAGTTCTAGAAACAAAGCTACTGTAATAATCCTCAAAGATTATTACCCAGCCCAAGGTCAAGATGCTGCAGAAGAAAACAGAAGACAGAGGATCATTAGAAACTAATAGTTACTGACATAAAAATACAAAAGTTAAAAATACAAAGAGACCAGGAAACAAAATAAGATTTAAGACAATTTAATGCTTTGTATGGTTTATTGTACTTTTTTTAAAAAATTAATAAACACGCTGGAATAGTGGTGTGTACCTATAATCCCAGTACAAGGGAGACTGAGGCAGGAGGATCATGAGTTTGAGGACACCCTGGCAAGACTGTTATTGAACAAAGCCAATTGCATCTGAGACAAAAGCAATGAAGAAGATAGAATAGCACAGACCTCACAGAATCATCAAAGCTAAGAGGTCTCGAGTCTTTACACAGAAGTACATCCTAACTGGACAACTAAAGAATTTTTGAAACAGCTATTCCAAGGTACACCAAGCATAAAGACTAAAGTGTAAAATCCTCCAGGACATAAAGCCAACTCAAATATAAAAGAACTAGCCAGAGCAACATCTGATTGCTTCCTAGAAACCATCAATGCTGGGCAAGCTAAGTGGTGGTTTCATACATCAAAGGGAAGATGGCTGAGCCCCGTGCCGTGGGATTGTGTCTGAAGAACTCTCCTGTTGGTTTCCTGGGTGTTTCTTCCCTGCTTCCCTCAGTGAGCCCTAGGCCCCGTTTTCTTCCCCTCCTTTCTACTCAGATGAACGTGAATCACCCACTTAGAGGCATCAATAAAAACTATAAAGTCAAAAGGATGAAGCTTTGGCTGAGGGAATAGACAGGAAGATATGCCAGCATGCTCATGGAGCCAGTCTCACCAGTACAAAAGCCTCATAAACTGATGCTGGGGGAGAAGAAGGAAGGCAGGGATGAGGAAAACTCAAAATGCAAGAGAGAGAAAGGAAAGCTAGGGACAGTTTTTCATCACAGGCCCTCCTGGTCACCTGGAAGCTATCTGCTCAGCCCTCCACACTGGTCCCAGTCCCCCTTGAGGTCTAGTGGCGAATCATCATCCACAGAGTGTCTGCTGTGAAGTTTGATAATCTACTGCCTGATGGAGGACATTTGAGACATTTTGTGGGTGTTTAGTGACAGGAACAAGCATTAGTAACATGAACAAGCATTTCTTCTGCTCTAGACAAGGCTGGGTAGACCAGATGAATATTACCCTGTGAGCAATTCTTTTTTCCCCTGACAGACTATCAGATGTGTTGGAAATACTCAGGTACTCTGAGGCATTCAAATCTTAACACTTTATCACTGGTAGGCTTGTGGATCTCTCTCAGCAAATCAGAAAGGCAACCAGGAAAAGAGCAAGATGTGGAATTCAGCAAACAGCAGATGCATGGAGAAAAAAAAACAGAAAACAAAAAGACAGTGAGAGAAAGCTCTACATTCCCAGAATGACAGCCATCGTGCAGGCCTAAAAAACACACTGCTCCTGTGGGACAGGAGGTGGAGTCTTCCGGAGTGAACAGAAGATGAAGTAAGAATGGCCTCAGTCAACACGGTGATCCTGATGGTAAGGAAGGATTTGCTGAAGTCAGGGCTGTCAGAAAAAAAAAAAATCAAGGCGAAGTCATTCAGAAAGCTAATAATAAAACTGTATAAGAAAAGGCTGCCCATATGTATCAAGCTCAGATGCATAATGATTTAAGACCTCAACAAACGAATGGATAGGGAAGATGTGCCGTGCATACACAACACAGTATTTGTTACTCACAAGAAACAAAATTGAGTCATTTTCTGGAAAACAGATGGAAGTGAATAGCACTGGAACTAGTGAAATAAGCCAGACTCAAAGAAATGTGTTTTCTAGCATATGCAAAATTGGTATTTAAAAAGGTTATTATTTGGGAGGAAGGAATCCTGGGAGAAGAAAAGGAAACCAGAGAAGGTAAAAGAGGCGTTAATGTGATTAAAGTCCATTGTATATGCCTTTATGAAAATGTCATAATGAAATTCTTTATTTTGTACAAATAGTCTATGCTACTAATAAAAAGTAATGGAAAATGAATATATTAAGAAACAAGCGCATTTATGATATCATGCAATAATTCCTATTTTAATCTAGCATCAATAAAATACAAACACATAATAGAAAGAAATGAAACAGCCATTTGGCCTGAAGGGAAAGAAGTGAAAACATCCCTCATGTATAGCTGCAGTAACTGTTTGCATTGGCCTAGAAAGACTGAGGTGGCTCATGTATACCTGCAGTCAGTGTTTGCATTGACCTAGGAAGACTGGGGTTGTTCATGTATACCTGCAGTCAGTGT
>NC_022009.1:82285059-82286381 GCF_000317375.1 Microtus ochrogaster
ATGTATACCTGCAGTCAGTGTTTGCATTGACCTAGGAAGACTGGGGTTGTTCATGTATACCTGCAGTCAGTGTTTGCATTGACCTAGGAAGACTGAGATCACTTTTGTGGCTTACAGGGGAGCTTTGAGGGTGGGAGCAGGATGGAACTCGAATTGGCAATCTTAACAGCATAAAGGGGGAGTTGGTAAAATGGGGGTCAGAGAAGGGAAGAACACAACACAGAAGAAAGCAAGTACCAGTGTCTTCTAGTAGGCCAAAGGGTTGGCAGGACTGCTGAAATTTATGGACAACTACCAACCCATAATGTTGAGAGTTTGTGCAAATGGAAAATAGAAAATTACAGGGTTTTTTTTTTAACAGTCCTCTCTCTCTCTCTCCTTTTGACATAATAAAATTTCTGGGATTGTTTTTAAGGTAAGGTCAACTTAGCTTTCTTAACTTTGGCCCAGGAATATAGAATTTTCCAGCTGAATTTGGTGTAATAAATATTTATCAGGAGCTTCTCAATGCACGAATATTAATTCTCTGCATTGGAAACACAATGTTAATAACATAAGACGGGCAGATAATTTTTTTCATGTGGTTGAATGTATTCATTTTTTCTTGCAAGTCAAGAAGACTTTCTGTTGTGATTAAATCACTATTTGCTAAGCTACAGCTGCTAAGGAGTTCACATCAGACCTAGGAGGAAATCAACTTTACCAAACAGTGCGGAGTCAGCTCTGTACATCAGTCCTCTGTTGCCTTCCCGCGTGGGCCAGCACTGTTCCCATCTTCCTTTTCCTCCAGCTCGTCAAAGGCCCTGCTCTCACACTTAGTAAACTATGATGAAGCACTTTATCTCTAAACGCCACGTGACAGTTTCAGCTACCCACACGCTGTCTGAACGGACAAACTTTGGAAGACTGTCAACCACTCATTTCCATTTAGTAACCAAGACTTTGTTTAGTGTAACGTTGGAACATGGTCAAAGAATGGAGTCATGGGAGGAGAATTCTGAGTGATTGTGAGAAAACTCCGAGAAAACAAGGCAGTTTTCTTGGGACTCCTCAAAACTCAAAATTCTCTTTGGAATGTGCTCTGGGCTTCTCCCAGGTGTGGCAGGCAGGAGTGAGTTCACCTCGGATGATTCATTGTAACCGGCTGTTGTTATTTGTTCATATGCCTCTATGGAGAACATGTTTTCCCATGTGCAGCTTGTCCGTGGTTGAGTCTTCTTAACTCTCAAAGTATAAGTGGTCTGCTGCTCTGAATAAAGTTAGCTATTGCACAAGACTTTGATCCACCTCTTTTTTTTTTTTTTTTTTTTGGTTTTTCGAGA
>NC_022009.1:82286785-82292231 GCF_000317375.1 Microtus ochrogaster
GAGGGAGGGAGGGAGGGAAGGAGGGAAGGAAGGAAGAAGGGAGGGGGGAGGGAGGGAGGGAGGGAGGGAGAGAGGGAGGAGAGCTAAGTGAAGAACAGGCTGCACACCTGACACCAACCTCATCCAATGGTCTTTTCCTGCACTTCTTACACAATCTATTCAAATCCATTTTCTAGAGGAAATCCCAGTATGATAGCATAGAACACCACACTCATTTTGCTTTCCTTTCTCTGTTCCCTAAATTGATCATTATCCGGATTACAAACCAGCACTTGAGGGAATTCTTCTTTCCACAGAGAGACATTACAAGACAAAAAGCATTTGTGGGATGTGATAAACTGGCAAAGGGAGCTAAATTTTTCCATGAAGGCTTTATCAGAACAGGAAAAAGGTAAAAACACAATATAAATATATTACAAAATGAGAAGCCAGCATGACCAGGTCGGGCTCTGTGAGGGACAGCATCTGACCACTAGGCATTCATGCAGTGGTGAAGGGGTAGGTGCCCTCTGTGTAGCTCCATCTAGATCCAGATGATTCTTACCTCACAGGGATGTGGGCAGGTCTGGGCAGGTCTGGGCAGGTGTGGACAGGTGTAAGCAAGCCTAGCAATATCACAAACAGTAAATGCTCAAAACAGATTTTAGCAGATTAAAAACAAGCAAACAAACTGTTCTGTAGGCTGGATAAAGGTTCATCAGCAGTACTTGCTGCTTCCCCAGAGGACTGGAGTTCTGCTCCCAGCACCTACACCTGACTCCGTCTCTAGTCTTCCAGTTCCATCCTGTAGCCTCCCACAGCACCCACACACATGTAGCATACACAAAGGTATACATACACACAGTTTTTTAAAGTTGTTCTGGTTAGATTAAAAAAAATGTCTGACTTTGGAAAACATTATAGGCCCTCAGTTTGAATCCTGCATGATAAAAAAACAAAAACAAAAAACTAATTTTGGGCCTCAACATTTTCAGTAAGCAGGCAAGCTTCCTTTAGGTAGGCTGCTCCAACACCTCCACCCCATTGATAGGAGCCTATAAACTACAAGTTCCACTCTACTCCCAAACCCTCCTATCCCCCATGACCTCAGAGGAATTCTGCACAGAATGGACCAAGAGAGCAAAGCCAGACAGCAGACCAAGAGAATGGACCACAAAATCAGGCCATGAGAGACCACAGACAGCAACAGTACGAAGTAGATGAAGAAAACAAGATATTCCACGACAAAATCAGATTTAAATAATACCTATTCACAAACCCAGCCCTGCAGAAAGTACTAAAAGGAAAACTCCAACCCAAGGAAGCTAACTGCATCCACAAAAATACAGGCAGCTGATAACCTCACACCAGCAAACCCCAAAGAAGGGATACACACAAACACTACCACCAAAAATTAACAGGAATTAACAATTGCTTGTCATTAATATCTCTTAATATCAATGAACTCAATTCACCTGTAAAAAGACATAGGCTAAGATATTGGATATAAAAACAGGATCCATCCTTCTGCTGTATACAAGAAATACACCTCAACCTCAAAGACAGACATTACTTCAGAGTAAAAGGTTGGGAAAATATTTTCCAATCAAATGGACCTAAGAAATAAATGGGTACAGTGATCCTAATAGCTAACAAAATAGATTTCAAACTAAAATCAATCAGAAGAGATGGAGAAAGACACTTTATACTCACAACAGGAACAATTCATCAAGATGAAGTCTCTATCCTGAATATCTATGCCCCAAATACAGGATCACCCACATGTATAAAAGAAACATTACTAAAGCTTAAATCACACACCAAACCTTACACACTGATAGTAGGAGACTTCAACACCCCATTCTCCCCAATGGACAGGTCAACCAGACAGAAACTTAACAAAGAAATAAGAGAACTAACAGATGTCACGACTCAAATGGACTTAACAGACATCTACAGAACATTTCACTGAAACACAAAAGAATATACCTTCTTCTCAGCACCTCATGGAGCCTTCTATAAACTTGACCACATACTCAGTAACAAAGCAAACCTCGAAAGATACAAAAAAATTGGAGTAACCCCCTATATCTTATTGGATCACAACAACACTTACTGCATAAAGTCCACAAAACTATGGAAATTGAACAATGTTCAATTGAACCACTCCTGGGTCAAGGAAGAAATAAATAAATAAATAAATAAATAAATAAATAAATAAATAAATAAATAAATAAATAAATAAAAGAAAGACTTCCTAGAACTCAACGACAATGAAGGAAAAATGTACCCAAAGCTATGGAAGGGCAGAAGGGGAGAAGGGGAGGGGAGAGGAGAACTTGAGGGAATGGGATAGTCGAGATGAAGGAAGGACGGAAACAGAGAGCAAAGAAAGAGATAGCTTGATTGAGGGAGCCATTATAGGGCTAGCAAGAAACCTGGAACTAGAGAATTTCCCAGATATCCACAAGAATGTCCCCAGCTAAGACCCTAAACAATAGTAGAGAAGGTACCTGAACTGGTCTTGCCCTGTAGTCAGATTGATGACTTAAATGTCTTAAAATGATGATTGATGACCTTAAATGTCATAGAACCAGCATGGAAACAGAGACAGAGACCCACAGTGGAGCACTGGACTGAGCTCCCAAAGTCCAAAGAGCTGGAGGAGTGAGAACATGAGCAAGAGGTCAAGACCATGATGGGGATATCCAGTGAAACAGCTTACCTGAGCAAATGGGAGCCCACCAGCTCTGGCCCAACAAGTAAGGAACCAACATGGGACCAAACTAGAACCTCTGAGTGTGGGTGACTGTTGTATGGCTGGGGCAGACTGCAGGGCCACTGACAGTGGCATCAGGATTTACCCCTACTGCTTGTACTGGCTTTTTGTTTTGTTTTGTTTTTCGAGATAGGGTTTCTCTGGGTAGCTTTGTTGCCTGTCCTGGAACTAGCTCTTGTAGACCAGGCTGGCTGTGAACTCACAGAGATTCTTCTGCCTCTGCCTCCCCAGTGCTGGGATTAAAGTGCCACTACCTCCTGGCTTTGTACTGGCTTTTGGGAACCCATTTTCTTTGGATGGCTACCTTACTCAGCCTAGATATAGTAGGGATGGCTTTGGTCCTTCTTCAGAGGTTGACAAGCCCAACTCCTCGATAAAAGTATTCCTCAAAGTGTGGATCCCAGAACAAAGTGTGTGTGTGTGTGTGTGTGTGTGTGTGTGTGTGTGTGTGTGTGATCTGTCAATGAAATCCTCTGCTCTGTAATACTAGATAAATGCATATTAGAAAAAATCTGAGCGCCACTGGTTCTGGGTTCAGCAAACGTGCATGTTAAACAATAACAACAGAATAACGTCCACTTTTAAGAATGCTGCACAGGCAAAGCACTGGTATCAGAAACTCCACCCACAGCAGCAGCCTGCTCCAAAATGGTAGAGGAGGGACCGTTACAGAAAGAAAGGAATCTGTCTCCACATCTCAGCCCTCAGCACCGAGGGGGCGGCTTAGATTTCTGCTGGCACTTCTAAACGCTTATCAACAGGAAAAGCAGCCATGAGAACTCTAATTTTAAAGACAGTTTACATTCCTTGAGATCACATTCAGGTATTCCAAACAATGACACATGAAATTAAAGAGAATAAGTCTACTCACAGGCACGTTGTCCCACTGGAATCAGAGACTAAGCTACATCAAGTAACCTTTGTTGTAAATTTGTTATTTTCTAACACTGAAAAAAAACTGTATTTTAAAGGAGACACTGCCTGGAGCCCTGTCTCTCTTGGAAAGCGTATGAAATGTTTCCTGCCCCCAAAGGCCAACAGATGTCTTGTCCAGTCCCCCCCCCCCCGGGAATGGGTCACTACCACCGACAGAGGTGCATCCCACCACCTAAAGGTCAGACACCAGCTGGGGTCATCGTCCTTGGCAAACATAACAGAAAACAGCCCAGAAAACTTCAGTGTAGATAAGGAGAGATGTACCCAGGGGCTGACGCAACACAAATTTCAAGGCTTTAAAGCCAGGCAGAAAGTCTGAAACACGAGCCTCCCAGTGGAACCTCCCTGGTGTTAAAGTCAAGGCCTCCTGTTCCACTGTAAACTGTTGACTTTGTTTTCTTGTTTGTTTGCTTGTTAGTTTGGTTTGGTTTTGCTTATTCTTCTGACTTGCCCCACTTTGCAGGCTGGTGACAGAGACAGCACTGAGCTCTGAAAGGCCTCCGTAAGTCACATGAAGGGAGGTACTGGGGACTCTTTCCACACTCTATCAAATGGGGTGCTCTCCTCCAAGTGTTTGTGCTTTTCTTCTCTGATTTAGGAGAAAGCCAAAATGAAAATTAGTCCTCTGTAAGCCATACTATCCCTCCTCCTCATAGCCAAATGAACAGTGGGTAACTCTGAGGGACACTGCTTAATCTGAGAATACAGCAGTCAAAGGGATGCCCGGGAACAACACTGCAACCCTATCACCACAGGAAGTAAGGACGAAGCCCCTGGGACAGAAAGCACAACCCTTTAAAGTCTCCCTTTTCCCTCTCAATGCCACCCCTACCCTTGATGACATCCTCAACCGTCACCAAAGGTCAGCCAGGCCTTGCTGGTCCCAGATTATCATACTGACTTCTACTGGAGGTCCCTCTTATCTTTCAAGGTCTTCTGCCTCCCTTTTTACAAGAAAGAAGTTTAGGGTTCATTCTGCCCACTTCTTTCTGATAGACAAGACATGTGATAAAAGCCACTAAAGTTTAAAGCATCATCTCCTCCCAGAAAACGTTTACGTTTTAAAAAATTGTGGAAAGGTCGATGTTAGATGTTCAGCACAGTGGCAGAACAGGTGCTCGGCCAGCACTCACGGGCCTTGGAGTAAATCCCTAACAGCTAAAAGGAAATGAAGAGAACAGGTTTATATTTAATACCAAGCTAGTGATCCCTAGAGGTGACTTTTTGAGGACCCTGTTTTTCAAATGGAACATACGTTACAGCCCTGAAGTTGGCTTTGGTAGCTGGGCCATGTACCACGGAAAGAGAGAAAACAAGAGAACTTTGAGTTCCCATCATGATGTGCTGCTTCTCCACAGACCTAAAGGAACAGGTAACATGATATCATGTGTCAGAACCTATAAACTATGAGCCACAGTAAGCCTTTTCTCTGTGTAAGTTGACTACATGAGGTACTTGGTTTTTACTATAGAAAGATGACTAACAGAGAACAAAAGTCTGCAGAGGGTCTTATCTACAAAGGAAAGTCCCCGGGTTTTCCTTGCTAGTCCTAACTCTATGTGGTTTCTTTACTCTCACTGAGGGAATCTTAGTCTGAGTCTGTTTAAAACTGACTGAAGCTTCTCAGTCTCAGGAGGTCCCATTTATTCAATGAGGCCCTTAATGTCTGTGCTGCTGGGGTTATACATAGGAAGTGATCTCCTGTGCCTATCTGTTGTAGGGTACTTCCCACTTTCTCTTCTATCAGGTTCA